>NC_135436.1:24211713-24219213 GCF_051991255.1 Vanacampus margaritifer | reverse complement strand
CCCCAGAAATATTTACAAAAACACGATTTTTTTTTATTAGTTTTTTCTTTTTGAAATGTTTTTATTTTGATTTTCTCTCAGCAAAAGAATTTTCAGTTCAGTCCAGATTTTTTTTTATTTTTATTATTTAAATGTTACTTTAATTTCTATCCTCAAAATATTTAGATTTTTAGGTAATTGTGAGAGAAAAAAATTCAGATTTTTCACACAGAGACTTTTTTTGTTAAATTATTATTTTTTTCTTAAAAATGCTGGGGGGAAATCATGCAAAAAAAAAGTATTTTTTTTGTGGGGGGGGGGGGGGGTGTCTAAAAAATACTTTTTTTCTTGGTTTTGATATAATATTGCTTTGGTATTTTGTACGCGTGTAGGTTTCTTCGTGCTGCTGGCCATGGCGGTGTACACGGGCGTGACAGTCAACTATTATGGCAAACGTTACGGGAGCTGGCGCTTCTCCTGGTCCTACATTATGGGCTGGGTAGCCGTGGTGCTCACCTTCTTCTCAGGTATTCCTCTTCCTCCTCATCATCATGAATTTGAAGTGTTTTTTATTATTATTATTATTAATTTTTTTTTTGTAGGTATCTTCTACATGTGCGCCTACCGCATGCACGAATGCCCCCGCAACTCAAACTCGCGCTGACCTGACCGAGATGCCAACTCCCAATATCATTGCCTCTTCAAGCCTCATGAATATTCACGAGCAAGCTAAATAAACCACTAAGTGCATATGACTGGTTGCCATGTTGTTGTCTACAAGAAAAAAAAAGAAATAAGAAATTACTTGCAAAAAGAATGTAATGACTGTTAATATTAAAAAATGTCATACAACACCCTGTAATAGTCTGTAGTACGGTATGACGCCGCATGGTGGCGCCTCTTGTTTTGTTATGCCGTTAAATCTTTCAGTACACTTTATGGTCGTAAACGGTCACGTGTACAAGACCGCTGCGCTCTTCCAGTAACTCGTGGTAGAGCAGAGAAGGATATTTTTTGTCAACTAAATAAAGTGAGTGCATGTGGAAAGTAACACGGCACGTCTTTGCTCCTTTTGGCTATTCAGCAGCAACCGCCTGTCTTTGCCGAAGGTTCAAACCACCACGCGTTACAACCCTTTCAACCCAAATGACAAAATTAGGGATTGATCTTTGAATTTCTTTTTGTAAGATTAGACACTTCTCGGAAAACGTCGCTTCATCGCAAAAAAAGAGAGAAAACTATTTCCTCTATATCTTGATTTTAATAATCTGGTGATTCCAACTTTCCATGTTTATCAACGCCCCTGAAAATATCAGTTTTCGAAATGTTTTTCTTCATAAATACGCAGCTGTATTCTTAGGATTCATGTCCATCTTTTTTTTTTTTTTAAAGCATTTGTGTAGTGGCATTCTGCTCATTTAACTACTTTGACAAGTACAATTTATCAACAAAACGTACACAGTTTCAAAAAATTCAGCCGATAAGCCGTCTTTAATAAATAAAAATTAAGAATTTTCTGGCAAACAAGGACTATGGACAACTTTGATGCTTTTGAAGAATTTTATTAAGGAAAACAAGTTTCGGAATGAAAAAGACTGAGAACGGAAGAATTCCAGGTGCAACGCCAAAGTGTCGGTTTGTGTGCAAAAAAGAGCCCAAAGCCAGTGAAAGTACGTCGAAAGCCACTACAGACAAATAAGTGAGTCAAAAGAAGAAGTTGTCAGTTAAGGCATTAAACTTCTGTCATGGTGGACTGGCTTTGGCTTTAGTCCACCTCCTCGATGGTGGGTCCAGATGAGCCCGAGCCTCCTCCGGGAGCGCCGCCTGCTCCGGGGAAAGCTCCACCTCCTGGCATTCCGCCCGGCATTCCGCCCGGCATGCCGCCGGCCCCCTGGTACAGCTTGGTCATGACCGGGTTGCAAACCTTCTCCAGCTCTTTCTGCTGGTGATCAAACTCATCTTTCTCAGCAGACTGAGGATGAGGAGGAAGATGAAGATGAAGAAAGAAAAAAAAAATCATTCAATAAAGATCTTAAAAATAATTCAACGCCATTCTGTCAAGTTTGTACCTGGTTCTTGTCCAGCCAGCTGATGACCTCGTTGCACTTATCCAGAATCACCTTCTTGTCTTCGTCGCTTATTTTGTCCTTCAGCTTTTCGTCCTCCACGGTGGACTTCATGTTGAAGGCGTAGGACTCCAGGCCGTTCTTGGCGGCCACCTTGCCCCTCTGAACGTCATCCTCGGCCTTGTACTGCTCCGCCTCGCGCACCATGCGGTCGATGTCGTCCTTGCTTAGACGACCTGAGGGCAAAGGTCAACGGAGAGAAAAGTTCACTTCTAAATGTGAGGATTTTTTAACCTTAAAATGGCTTAAAAAAATATATAATGATAATAAAAAGTAAGGTAATGCGCTCCAAATGCGTCATCCGCACCGCACGCATCCGTGCCCGCCGGTGCGAACTACTGTACGTTGACTATAAAGTGCAATCGCACCGCCAGAAAATGCGCAACCCTCGTTTGGTGTTTAACGTACCATTCGCCAAATGTCTGTGGTGTGGACGCATTTCAATTTATAATGTGCTTTGTTATAATTCCAGTGCTAAATAAATAATTATTATAAACGCAATGATAGTAAAAAAAAAAAAAAAGGCATAATTTTTGTTTTGGTTTTCAGCCAAGCATTTCTCATTTTCGGCCCAAAATTTTCATTTCGGTGCATCCCTACTTTTTAGTAATACAAATTTCTTAAACCTTACAACTTGTTTCTAAAATATGACTTCCCCAAAAGCATTGTAATATCACAACTCCCCACCCAAAAAAATATGAACTTTTCTGGTATTATTTTCCCCCCTAGAAATAAATCTCACTGATCACATTATGATGTTTTTCTTGAAATCGTGTCTTTTGTAACATTTACCTTTTCAATCTCAAAACAAAAATGATCCTCTATTCCCAAATGCACTTCTCAATATTTCATCTTTCATTTGAAAATAACCCACTTGTAAGATCCATCCATTTTCCAAACCACTTACAATTTCTCCCCTAGCATGATTTTTTTTTTTTTTGGTCATGCGCACCTTTGTCATTTGTGATGGTGATCTTGTTCTCCTTGCCGGTGCTCTTGTCGGCCGCGCTGACGTTCAAGATGCCATTGGCGTCGATGTCAAAGGTCACGTCAATTTGAGGAACACCTCGAGGGGACGGGGGGATCCCGGCCAGCTCAAATTTCCCAAGGATGTTGTTGTCTTTGGTCATGGCCCTTTCGCCCTCGAACACCTGCAGGCATAACCCGCTCCGTTCTTACTTACTTTTTTTCGTCACGTGCGTTTGTGATGGAGATGGCGGCGGCGCGTCGTACCTGAATGAGCACGCCGGGCTGGTTGTCGGCGTAGGTGGTGAACACCTGCATCTGCTTGGTGGGGATGGTGGTGTTCCTCTTGATGAGCGCCGTCATCACGCCGCCGGCCGTCTCGATGCCCAGAGACAAGGGGGTCACGTCCAGCAGCAGCAGGTCCTGAACTAACTCGGACTTGTCGCCCGACAAGATGGCGGCCTGCACGGCTGAAACAACACAACGAAATTAGATGATGTTTTGATTATTTCCGTCGGGGCTTCTCACTTCGTACCTGCGCCGTAAGCCACAGCTTCGTCGGGATTGATGCTTTTGTTGAGTTCCTTCCCGTTGAAGAAGTCCTGCAGCAGCTTCTGGATCCTGGGGATGCGCGTGGAGCCCCCCACCAGGACGATCTCGTGAATGGCCGACTTGCCCAGCTTGGCGTCGCGCAGCGACTTCTCCACGGGATCGAGGGTGCCGCGGAACAGGTCGCCGTTCATCTCCTCGAAGCGGGCCCTGGTGATGGAGGTGTAGAAGTCGGTGCCCTCGAAGAGCGAGTCGATCTCGATGCTGGCCTGCGAGCTGGAGGACAGCGTGCGCTTGGCGCGCTCGCACGCCGTGCGCAGGCGCCGCACCGCGCGCTTGTTGTCGCTGATGTCCTTCTTGTGCTTGCGCTTGAACTCCGAGATGAAGTGGTTGACCATGCGGTTGTCAAAGTCCTCGCCGCCGAGGTGAGTGTCGCCCGCCGTGGACTTCACCTCGAAGATTCCGTCCTCGATGGCCAAGATGGAAACGTCGAAGGTGCCGCCGCCCAGGTCGAAGATGAGGACGTTTTTTTCAGAGCCGACCTGCGATGGGAAAATCAAATTGCGACTTGGATTAAGTTTATTTATCGAGCACTTTTCAACACACAGTTAAAGATTAAATCAGAAGGGGCGAACAAAAAAAAAAAAAAGTCCTCACCTTCTTGTCCAGGCCGTACGCGATGGCTGCGGCGGTGGGTTCGTTGATGATGCGAAGGACGTTGAGCCCGGAGATGGTTCCGGCGTCTTTGGTGGCCTGGCGCTGAGAGTCGTTGAAGTAAGCGGGTACGGTCACCACAGCATTGGTGACGGGCTGCGAAAAACAAAACAATACTCAACGATGGAAAAGTCACACCGAGGAGGCCTACAACGCCGGGACCAACTGTCATGACATTTTAGCAAAAAACTAATTTTACATCACATTCACTCATTTTCACGGTGGCGTGAACTGCTTAATGCCGTCATCTTTTGGAGAGAATAAACGTCAAAGCACGTGCAGCCGACATACCTTGCCGAGGTACGCCTCTGCAATCTCCTTCATTTTGAGGAGCACCATGGAGGAGATCTCCTCGGGGAAGAAGGCCTTTTTCTCGCCCTTGTACTCCACCTCCACTTTGGGCCGCGAGTTATCGTTGATGACGGTGAAGGGCCAGTGCTTCATGTCAGACTGAACTACATCATCGGTAAAGTGGCGGCCAATGAGTCGCTTGGCGTCTGAAGGTGAAAAACAACCTTATTAGATAGGAGGTGTTTGTGTATGTGGGGGGCAGTCAATACAAGCGTTTCCTACCAAATACTGTATTGGTGGGATTGAGGGCGACTTGGTTCTTTGCTGCGTCACCAATCAGCCTCTCTGCATCTGTGAAGGCAACGTAGCTGGGCGTGGTCCTGTTGCCCTGGTCGTTGGCAATGATCTCCACTTTTCCGTGCTGGAATACGCCTACGCAGGAGTAGGTGGTGCCCAGATCAATACCAACTGCTGGTGCCTTGGCCATGGCTTCTGAAAAAAATAGAGGGGAGAAAATAGCTATGTCATCATGAAGCACGAGAACAGGGGAAACATTTATTTCTATGGTTTAATTTTGGGGGAAATCTCAATGAAATGAATTGGAACATAATTGGACAATGAGCAATTAAAAGAACAAAGCTAATAGCTGTCATTTTATACAGTATATGTACTATTTTTTACTGAGAAACACTTGATTCTCTATGTGACAAGTATTGTGTACTTTAAAAATCCACTAAAAGGTACATAAACCTGACACAGGAGTAAAATGGAGAACGAAAGGTGACAAAGTGCGCATGCGCGCTTCTTGGGCTCCACCCACAACTCATTACCACCAGGGTGTGGCCGTTCACTTCCTGGAGACACGTGAGGCAACGTTTTAGATCATTCCGCGTACTCGCAAACCTTTATTTAAAAAAAAAAATGCGTGACAAGTTTAGGACAATGTTTCAATTTTTTTTTATCGAGACCATATATTACCTCTTTGACGCAAAATCACCATGCTGAACACAAGCGACACTCATGCAACAAGTTTAATAAGTCTTTTAACTACATTACGTTGCGTGTACGTTACGACACTTGAAAATAATCAATAGTAGCCATTTGACTGGTAATAGTCCGGCTAACATGTTATGCTAACAAGGCCATTTTTGTCCCGTCACCCCTCGTGGTCGGCTATCCTAACTTCCGTAATGTTGGCTTGTTCCGTATTAAAACAACACACGAGCCACTGCAGTAAAGGCAAAAGCAATATGTTCATATTTACCTCTTTTTTCTTTTTCTTTTTTACAAGGTGTGGAGATACTTTAAGGCCTCTGCGGTGGAGCTGGACGAACCCGCGACGTGATGACGAGGAAAAGAGAAAATGACTTGCCTCGAGAAGGAAATGCCGGGCAACGGAAGCCGGTGCAGTCGACGGTCCAATGAAAATCAAAGGAATTATGACGTAATCGCATGCAGTTATACAACGGTGGAAAACTACTGAGCACAGTTTGTTTCGATTTTTTTTCTTTCATGTTTGTTAAAACTGTCTTAAACTGAAATCTGTCCATAAATAAATACATAAATATATAAAAATAAATGTAAATAAATAAACAACCATGCCTGGAAAGAGAAGAGGCTTGTTTGTTGTTTGACCCCCAGATTGTACATTTATATTGCATTATTATATTTTAGACCCCAGAAGTGAGTAGATGCTATTCTTTTTTCTTTCTTTTTTTTTAACAATAAATACTTTGTACATTTAAGTAAAAAGCAGTTTGTAAACATGCACAGATAAAAACTGAAATTTTGACATTTTTGGGCCCTATTTTCGTGCTCAGGGCAAGTCTAGTGCAAAGCGCCGTCTAACGTCACGTATGGTTTTCCTTCCTATTTTGCTTGACTAGCGCAGATAGAATAGGGTATTTTTTGCACTATTGAGGGATGGAACGCAGCTGACAGCCTGACACCCAGCCAATCGAAGCGGCTCCCCTCACTCAAAATCAGGGTGGTCAAGGCGCAGAGCGAAATTGACTCACCCGGCACTGAGAGATGAGATTGGCGTGCGCAAAGTTCATTTATCATGTAACGTGGGCAGTTGGAGGCAAACTTGCACCCTGATCCTGCATCCGTGTAAAATGCAGAAACCCGCAAAATCAACTTGGGGAAATGAAAAATCAAGGTGACTGAACTTGGTTTTCTACTGCTCATTCTAAATAATAATGGATGACTTGTTGCCATGTGGTGCAGGGACCACGTGGCAACCAAACAGGGAGTCATCCAACACTTTTGTCTATACATAAAATGAGGTCACAGTTGCTATTCCGGGATCTCTTTTGTGTATGCTACTTTTTCAAAATGTGCTTTTGGTCAATTGGTCTCAACGTGTACACGCAAGTCGTATTTCCCCAGGGTAGATGATTTACTGCTCTGGGACGTTCAGTCACATATTTACACCAAAGGTATGGCTCTAAGAAAATCATTTTTTTATTTGAATGACAAAAGTCATTAAAAATGGCATTTGAAAGGTGAGCCGTCTAATGTATTGTAATACGTCCTTCCCTTCTTCACACAGCGCCGTTTTGTGGTGAAAGTCGCAGGGGAGCAGTAAAGCAAGACGTCCCTTGATGCAAAGACCAAGAACAGGATTTCTCCCACACGGGTGTGGCCTTTCATAACAGCCACAACATTCTCTATGTGAGTTTTTTTTTTTTTTTTTTACAGTTTACAGGATAGCCCCGAGGCCACAACAAAAGTGTCGGTTACGAAACTCTGACAAAGTGCCAAGCACTTTTTTTCTTTTTCTTTAATCATATCAAAAGATCTGTGAGGATGAGGTGTTCTCACATCACTTTGTTTGTTGCTGTTGTTTGCTATGCAACACTTGCACTTCCCA
>NC_135436.1:24071713-24206713 GCF_051991255.1 Vanacampus margaritifer | reverse complement strand
AAAAAATACATAGAATGGAGCTGCTTACTTTTGAGTTTGATCATTTAGAAATCTTGGTAGCCTGATCTAGCAAAAAATATGACGTCACATTAAAAAAAAAAAATTCTGATGGAGGAGTTAATTTTTCAATTTGAGTCACAAGTGTCATCCATGTTGCATTCGAGGAAGGTCGGAAGTTGGCTTTTCCGATCTGAAAATAAACAACCCAAATGGGGGATAGTGATAAATTGTTTTTTATTGTGGTCCTCAAAACACATTTTGACCTCCAGAAAACTTGCCTTCTCGCAATTTTACTTCATTTACACAGTTCAGTAGTTCACCGTATAATGCCCCCTTCCCCCACCCCCTCAATTTCATTTAACCTTTATTTAACCAAGTTTGTCCCATTGAGAGTAAAAACTTATTTTTTAAGAGAGACCTTGCCAAGACAAAAGAACACAAAGTTACAGACATACGAGTAAGACAAATAAAATAAAAATGGTACAAAGTACAAGATTTGGGATGAAACGATCAATAAAATAGTTCAAACAGCCAAGCTGAAAACATCAACACGTACACACTTCCTGGTTTGAAGGCTTGAAGTCCGACTTCCGACCACCCTCGAATGCAGCATTGCATCATTCTTCCTGAACAGGAAGTAGCATGCTAGCTAACATATAGACAGACCAAGGACTAAATAAATGTATAGAGAACAATTATTAAGAAGAATTTAATATAAATTTAGCATACATTTTTTTCCTTCTGCCCTTTTTCTTCTGTTGGTTTCTTCACTTTTGTTTGATATATTTATTGTCTCATTTAGCCATTTAAATCACATTGTGTAATCATAACGTTTAGCTTCCTGAACCATGATGTAACCTGCTTGCTATGCTAACATTGAGACAGAAAAACGGTTTGGAATTTGGAGAAACATGACCGCCCCGCACATTTTTGAGCAAAAATATTTTACGCTCTGTTTGCCTATTTTTATAATAAGTGAATTGTTCTCCCTAAACCCTGAGTCAACAATGGTACAGTCCGGCCATCTTAAAGGTCATACTTTACGTACTGTATAACACGTTATGATTTGCCTTATTGAATGCTGCTCTACATTATAATTTCACAATTTTCGATACAAGGGTGGGCCAACAATAGGGTAATGTACTTTTTAAACTAACACATTTAAGAAAGGGAGGAAAATAAAGATGGGAGTGAGCTAGAAAAGGAAAAAAAAAAAAAGGAAAGGTGAAGACGGACTGACAAAACAATGGTATCAAATAGCAGCGAAACAAATGTTTTATCACACCTATAAACTATAGGCGAAGCCCTGGATGGAAAAAGAGCCTTTGTTTGTTTGTTTTGAACAGGTTTGTTCCACAGTTGGCCAAAGACGAAGAAGGGAGGTTGAGGATGTGTTAGCTAATGCTACAGTTACCTCGCAGGTCATTTTGGTGGCAAAAAAGAGCACAGGTGAGCATTAGTTGACTTTAGCCATCAACACCGTATGTACAATGTATTTGAGTTCTCTTTTTTGTTTTGTTTGACTTTTTAGAAGATTTTCACACTAACGCAGCTACTTACGGTGAGAACGGACATGTCTTTATTTTCAATTACAAATAAAAACAATATTTAAATATGGGGGAAAAAAATAGAAATAATATCACAGAACTCAAATCTAACCCACTGTTGATCTATTTATTTTATTTTTTTTAATTCTTCAGGTTCATCAGCGAGCCGCTACAGCGACCCAGTGGTGGCGGTCATCACCAGTATCATCATCTTGGCCATTTTTTAGATTTGAGATTATTTTCTAGATTCATTATTATAAGAATTTTTTAAAATTTGTTTACCATAATATTTAG
Organism: Vanacampus margaritifer; assembly: GCF_051991255.1. Lineage (NCBI taxonomy): Eukaryota > Metazoa > Chordata > Actinopteri > Syngnathiformes > Syngnathidae > Vanacampus > Vanacampus margaritifer. The sequence continues at coordinate 24,204,872 of NC_135436.1, read as the reverse complement.
CTTCTTTTTTTTCTCTCTCTCTCTCTCTCTCTCTCAGACACCTTGTTAAAAAGCACCTTATTTGTAAATGCAAACTTTATTGGAAAAAAAATAATATGTTAGTCTCTCTAATTTAGTGTGAAAATCAACAATAAATCAATCTTGTTGGATATTTTCTCAGTGATGACACATGGCTGGGCGGGTGTACCTAATGAAGTGGCCAGTGTGAGGACAATTGCCAAAGTAGGCACATACTGTAACACAGAAGCTGCTTTTCCTTAATGGCACTTGAAGTTTTATTTACGTGGAACATTTCATCACAAACACGCAACATTCAACCATTAAAGTAAAAATACTGCCACGATAAAAAGTGTTTTTAGGAAATGTAAAGACTGGGTATTTGAGTAAATAGCAACATTTGGAAAAGTTCTGATACATGCTTAACAGTTTTATCAAAATATTGAAGCAACAATGATTAGTTATGTAATGAGCTTGAGAAGTTACAAGTAAGCTCGTAAACGGGCTCCGCGCAGCCAGAGGAAAAAAATTAACCAAAGTCCAGGAGGGTAAAAGTACAAAGGGATATGATTAAATTAATAAATGAATGTGAGAAAATATTCCAGGGCATGCAACTTTTGTTTACTTAAAAAATATCCAAGTAACACCCAACTTCGTTTCTTTTCCAACCTGTGTTCATTTTTCAAATAAGTGTTTCTAATTGAATGTGTTTTTAAAAAGTGTTTTTAATTGAATTAAATAAATATGCTATGTAGTGTACAACTGTTTTTTACTTAAATTTTTTTGTGTGATATCCCACTTAAGTCTTTTTCCTTTTTAAACAAAAAATTACTGTAAATGAAGTAAAAAAAATAAAATAATAATCCACGTATACCGAACAACATTTATTTCTTTTACATAAATCTAAGTAGTGCATAACTTCTGTAATTTTTTTTTCCTGAATTATTCTAGTGTAAAACCATTGTTGACTTCCAACTCTGAATACCCGTATATGATTTTGAGATATACAACTTTTTGGTTATAAGATTTTAAAACTTTAATTTTTTCCAAAATTATTTTAAGTAGAGTACAGCTTTTGTTTATTTTCAAAAAAAAAAAAAACGTATTCAATGCAGTGTTGTATTTCTTTCATTGTTTTACAAATTATTATAAGCAATGTACTACTTTTTATGTTTCTTCATATTTCTTACATTTTTCTGCTACTATTTATTGCCAAAATAAAGCAAAAATATATAAAGTACGGTAATTAATATTATTATTATTAATATTATTATTGATTATAAGTAAGTCTTTGTTAGCTGTGAAATTAAACCAGAAGACATCCAAACAGAGTCGCTGTTACACTCTTACCGCAACTCTTATACTGAGGACCATTCGGACCATATTTCTTTGTGGCACAACTGGTTACCAAATTGCTGCTGAAGGAAATGTTAATAAATTAGTTTGTGTACAAGATGAAAGTTGCAGCAATGGAAAGGCGACAATGACACATTCATTCAATGATCTAACGCTTCATCAAATGTACTAATGGGCCTTTTGTGGGTAGTGACTGAATTTAGCACATCCAAGTTGTGTGATTAAAAAAAAAAAAAAATTTAAACTTTTGGCACGTCATTGTTCTTGTTTGTTCATCTTCGGCCCGTTGAAAAATGACTAGCAAAGAATTTTCGCTTTGTCTTTTGGATTTCCAAATGTTGTTTTTGAAAGCTGCATGACAACAGTACTGTACTTAAATTTATTTGAAGGCGGTTTTGGCGGAGCTCATGATGCGCAGGGGCAGCACGCCCTCCGCCCATTCGTTGGGCGACGCCAACATACGCTCCCACAGCGCCACCTCGTCAGGCGTGGAGTCCATCCAGTCCACCACCGATCCGTAACTCCTTCCTGAAGAAAGATTACAATTTAAGATTAAGATGGATTTCCGAGAAGCTAATTATTAGATTATAACGGTTATAAGATTATTTTAATTAGCTCCGCCCAGTCTGACTCGATGCCTGCCGTTCCATTGATTAATGCCAGTTCAGACTTTAGCATTCACACACAAACAATTAAAAGTAAACTGTGAACCCATTTGAACTCTGTTGCAAACCAAACCAGCAGCATTAAAGGGGAAGTCGACCCCCGAAATATTTCTTGACAAAAATATGTTTTATGCAGCCCCACTAGTCTAAATATGGTAACCTGGTTAAAATTCATTATTAGAGTTAAGCAGCAAAATCCAGCAGCTTCTATCATTTTGCCACTTGCTGTCGAGTGAAAATGACATCACAGTTGCTCAGGTCTCAGGTAACAACCAATCACGGCTTGGCTTCAGAAAACAGGTGAGCTGTGATTGGTTATAGATGTCAAAAATTCATTTTAACAATTTCTATTAGTTTAAAATGTTTTCCCACTTTTGTTAACAAAGGTATGAAAACCTATAATTTTTTTATTGCACATTTAGAACAGATATAAAATTTGTTATTAATCGTGAGTTACCTAGTGAAGTCATGCGATTAATTACAATTAAAAAAATGAATCACTCAACGCCCCTAATTTTTTAATAATCTTTTCTTTTTTTTAATCGTGAGTTAACTAGTAAAGTCATGCGATTAATTACAATTAAAAAAATATATCACCCAACGCCCCTGATTTTTTAATAATCTTTTCTTTAAAAAAAAAAAAAGATTTAAATTTTTTAAAAATATATTAAAAATTAGGGGCGTCAGGCGATTAAAATTTGTCATCGTAATTAATCGCATGACTTCACTAGTTAACTCACGATTTTATATCTGTTCTGAATATACAATTTAAAAAAAAATCTAGGTTTTCATACTCTTGTTAACAAAAATGGAAAAAAAATTAAACTAATAGAAATTGTTAAAATTAATTTTTGACGTCTATAGCCGTCAATGGCAGTGAATGGGTTAATCAGAATGTCATGTTTAGACTAGTGAAGGTTGGAAGGTTGACTTCCCCTTTAAAGCATGCACAACACCCTTGTAGATGTATTCAAGTGGGGACGACGAATGCATGCAGTATTAAAGATGATCTTACCTTATGCGGAGCAGCCCTAATTAAGGGGAAATTGGCGTGCTTACACTAGTTCGAGCCCATTTGAACTCGTTTGCTAACCAAAAAAGCAGCACATAAACATTATCAGATGAATTTACGTTTATCATTAAATTCCTGTGCAGCATTAAAGACAATCTCACGCGAGTAGTTTAAAGCTCTGTCTAAATACTAAAACAATGCCAGCCTCAAACGATTGGATTGTGTTCAAGTGTAGTACCCGTGCCGGGTCCGAGCCTGAGTCCGCCCAGCAGGCTGCTGGCCAGCTTGTCGCGGTCCCAGACGGTGAGCTCCACGCAGGCCTCGGCGAGGTCCACCTCTCTGATGCCGTCGTACACCATGGTGTGGTTGAACACGGGATCCGCCGTCCTCCTCAGCACGCGCGTCTTCTGACGACTCTTGCGGCTCGTGTCGGGCAGCACGAAGCTGAAAGGGTGCGAGAAAGGAGTCAATATGTGATGACATCCGCGCTAAAGATGGCCACCGGTGTCGGGCGTACCATTTGACGTAAGGGTCGATGGTGGCTCTGTTTAAAGGCAGGCTCTTGCATTCTTTCACCCAAATGTGAATCTCTCCTGTGGTGGGAACTTCCTTAGCTAAATCAATAAAGGGAGAAACGTTTTAAGAATTTTGAATAGGGCTGGGAGATTAACTCATTCACTGCCAATGACGGCTATAGACGTCAAAAATTAATTTGAACTATTTCTATTAGTTTAACAATCCACTTTTGAGTATGAAAACCTAAAAAATATATATCGTACGTTTAGAACAGATATAAAATTTGTGATTAATCTATTAATTATTATATTAATACTAGTGAAGTCATGCGATTAATTACGAAAATTTTTAATCGCCTTACGCTATTTTTTAAATAATCTTTTGTTCTTTTCTTTTTTTTTAAAGTAATTTTTAATTTTTTTTAATTATCTTTTCTTTTCTTTAAAAAAAAGAAAAGATTATTAAAAAATTAGGGGCGTCAAGCGATACATTTTGTTAAAATCATAATTAATTGCATGACTTCACTAGTTAACTCACGATTAATCACAAATTTTATATCTGTTCTAAATGTACAATGATTTTTTTCTAGGTTTTCATACTCTTAAGTGGGAACAATTTTAAACTAATAGTTATAGAAATAGTTCAAATTAATTATTTTTTTTTTTTCTGGGGAGAGCTCAGTATTGATCATTTGACATGTCATCATCATTGTTCTCCCTTTTTTATATATATATACTGTATATATATATATATATATATATATATATATATATATATATTTTTTTTTTTTGGTGTGTGTGTGTGTGTGTGTGTGTGTGTGTGCGTGTGTGCGTGCGTGCGAGTCGTGGGGCCGCCAGTTCAAATTAATTTTTGACGTCTATAGCCGTCAATGGCAGTGAATGAGTTAATTGAGTCCATTCTTTACAGTCAGTCACTATAGATGAAAAGCAGCAATCTTTGTATGTCAAAAAGATATATTGTTAAAGACAGGATGCCATTTTAAACACTTAAGATTGGTCAATAGTTGTAAAAATAAATAAATAACAGAACCACATGGGGACTGAGCAAGAGTAAAAATATGTGAAAACCATGAAATTGAATAAAATTGGACATAGGAAGTTTCCACTCCACAGTAACTATATGTTTTGACAAAAGGAATCATTTTTTCTATCTAACTTGAAAATGAAAACGGATTATCTCTGTCATTTCTGTTTAAAAGCTTGTTTGGTAGCAGGAGAAACAAAGAAGAAAAACTCATTTTGAATAAAAACTTTTTCATGTTTTTCTATAAAACTTAATGTATTTTTACAGTCAAATCAGACATTCCCCCCCCCTTCATTATTATTGATATTTTTATTGTGATACCTCTACTATAGATGACCTTAGGCAGAAAACGTACAGCCAGTCTCATCTCGCCTCGCCCACTTGAAGGCGCCAGAGTTGCTTTTGTCTAAAACAGCGGACAAAACAAGCATGAGGCCACACATTCCTAAAAAAATATTGGAACAATATTAAAATATTTAGTTATGATCTATTTTTTACGTGTAGTTTTTGACTTCAGTAGTTAACTCGCGATAAATCACAAATTTCATCTGTTCTAAATTTACAATAAAAAAAATTATAGGTTTTCATACTCTTGTTAACAAAAGTAGAAAAAAATGGTAAACTAATAGAAATAATTCAAATGAATTTTGGATTTTCCACTGTATGAGATTATCAGCACCTGCGGATGGCTATACGACTGTGCGTGTGCGCGTGTGTGTGCACGCTACCCTGGCTTTCAGGGGTAAGTCGTTCATGTGGGTGTGGTCAAAGTTCCACTTGGAGAGTTCCACTTCCACCTCGCCCAAGAAAGTGTTCCTGCCAAACGTGTCGTGATGCCACACAGAGAGAACCAGCGTCTGTGTCCTGAGATACTCGATACTAATGCGATACTGGAAAACATTAAAGGTGATACTCGTAATCATGATGTACAGGATATATTAACATGTTGTGCATGTTAAATGTAGAAAAGTGTGTGTGTGTGTGTTCGCTTACCCTGAGGATCTCATTGAAAGTTGGGTTAAGTGTCTTTTTCTTTACAGACGTTTTTTTCTTTCCCAGGTGAATTTTGTCAGGGACAAGGTAACTTTTGACGTAGCTGGGAAAAAAAAGGACACACACAAATTTGGATGGGAGCTACAATTCTTCATCACATGACAAAAAATAGAAATACATTTTTGTATATTTTTATTTTCATTATGTTCTCTCTTTTTTTTTTAAACATCTTAAAATATGTTAATTTCATCTTTCGACTCCCATCAAATATATTTGTTATTTTTAAATATGTCAGATTTTTTTTATTTTACATGTACTTTTTTTTTTTATTAAATAATATTTTTTTTATTAGTCCGCGAATAAATAAAATAATAATAAATACATAAAAATAAGAACTTACTAGAAACCGGACATTAAGGTACACGGCAATGCTCAGCAGTAGAGCTTCTTTTTCTCTAACTTTTAACTCATTCACTGCCATAAATTCAAAAAAAAAAAAAAGATTATAAAAAATTAGGGGCGGCATTTTTAACATGACATTTGTAATTGTAATTAATCGCATGATTTCACTAGTTAACTCACAATTAATCACAAAGTCTATATCTGTCCTAAATGTACAATAAAAAAAATTCTAGGTTTTCATACTCTTGTTAACAAAAGTGGAAAAAAATGTTAAACTAATAGAAATAGTTAAAATGAATTTTTGACGTCTATAGCCGTCAATGGCAATGAATGAATAAAAAAAATATATATATATATATATATATATATATATAAAAATTGGGGCGTCAGGCAATTAAATTTTTTTATCATAATTAATTGCAAGACTTCACTAGTTAACTCGCAATTAATCAAAAATTGTTTATCTGTTCTAAATGTACAATAAAAAAAAGTATAGGTTTTCATACTCTTGTTAACAAAAGTGGGAAAAAAATGTTTAACTAATACATCCATCCATCCATTTTCTTAACCGATTATTCCTCACTAGGGTCGCGGCGGGTCGCTGGAGCCTATCCCAGCTGGCTTCGAGCAGTAGGCGGGGCACACCCTGAACTGGTTGCCAGCCAATCACAGGGCACACAGAGACGAACAACCATACTCACAATCACACCTAGGGACAATTTTAGAGTGTTCAATTAACCTGCCATGCATGTCTTTGGAATGTGGGAGGAAACCGGAGTACCCGGAGAAAACCCACACAGGCACGGGGAGAACATGCAAACTCCACCCAGGAAGGCCGAAGCCCGGACTCGATCTCACGTCCTCTGCACTGGGAGGCGGACGTGCTAACCAGTCAGCCACCGTGCCGCCTGAACTAATACAAATAGATCAAATACATTTTTGACGTCTATAGCCGTCAATGGCAGTGAATCGATGAATTGTGAAAGTCGCTTGGTTTGATTTTGTTTTTGTTTTTTTGAACGGTCCATACCGCAAACACATTTTTACAAGCGGGTTTCGTGCCGTTCCACAATTGATAAAATGAGATCATCAATCATGAGTATTCCACACATAATCACATTTTGTTAGTTCTTTGTTCCCTTCAAATGATACCAAATTAAGTCGGCCAGTTTGCAAATTAAATTGAAGTCTTGATATATTAGAGTGGGAAAAAAAGCACTCATGTGCAATGTCATGGGGCAATATCATTCGGATTTTAACCCATTTGTGCGTCACGTTACATCGGCGACAAGATTAAATTGAATCTTCGGGAGTTTTGGGCCCGATTTTGGATCAATAGTTTTAGATCATGTTTCAATTGAGTACAACGCAACTATTTCCCATTCTCGTCTTTTCAGCGATCTGTTAGCTTCTCCAAAATGCTATCTGCTAGCCGACGCTATTGCTAGCGCTCGGTCGACAATACTCACGGGTCTGAGCGCCCCCTCTTGGGGTCGGCGGCCGCCAAGTCTCCGCACTCAGCCACAAAGATGTGGAACTCCCCGAGCTTTTGCACGTAATTGATGGAGAACCGGATGCTCCCTTGCACGTCCACGCTCCCGAAGTCACCGCTGTCCATGGTCATCACGCTCCCGCTAAACTGCCGGCCGACACACACCAGGGAATCTCAGCTCAGAGAGTAAAGTTTAGACAAAATAAAAATAGACTAGCATTGGTGCTGTAGTTTTGGTTAGCGACAGAGTTCAAGTTAGTTCAATTAGTTGTGTGGCTAACGTTAGCAAGCGGTTAGCGTTAGCGGTTCATGCGGCAGTGAGTGAGCGGGACGTACAGACGACACAGAGGCCAAGTCGTAGGAAGAGTCCATTGCGTGCATCCCTGGGTGGAAAATGTCCTCGTAAACGGAGCTGTCATCCTGCAACATACATGTGAGTAACATGCACGGACGGGGGAGCCGCGCAGGCGGGGATGAGCGGAGCGTGCGTTTCTTTTTACCTCCCTCTGCGAAAACGAGGGCACAGATTTGCTCATCTTCTTCAGGTGGTCCTGGTCCGACAGCAGGCGTGAAGAAGGGGGCGTCATGGGACCTGTGATGGAACAAAGTACAAGGTGAGGAAATTTCGACAAATATTTACAATGAAACGGTTTGAAATTGTTACCGTGGCTGGTTCGCCTCGTGTCAGTCTTTGGCTCTTGTTCTATCGGAGAGGATTAAAATTTTAAACTAATAGTTATAGAAATAGTTCAAATGAATTTTTGACGTCTATAGTCGTCAATGGCAGTGAATGAGTTAATTGAGTCCATGGAATTGAATAAAATTGGACATAGGAAGTTTCCACTCCACAGTAACTACATGTTTTGACAAAAGGAATCATTTTTTCTATCTAACTTGAAAATGAAAACGGATTATCTGTCATTTCTGTTTCAAAGCTTGTTTGGTAGCAGGAGAAACAAAGAAGAAAAACTCATTTTGAATAAAAACTTTTTCATGTTTTTCTATAAAACATTATGTATTTTTACAGTCAAATCTGACATTTCACTTTAAGGAAGAGGATTAAGTCGTGAAAGTGTAATTAAAGGGGAAAGAAAAACATCTAAGTGTGATGATGATGATGATGATGATGATGATGATGATGATGATGATGATGATGATGATGATGATGCTCACTTGGTGATAAAGACCCCGCCAGGTCCTCCATACTTTTCGCAAGCCCTTTAGGACGGGCTTCTGCTCGCCGCAGTGCTTTCCTCACCGGATTGTCCTCATCATCGCGATTTTTGCCTGACGATGGTAAAAAAAAAAAAAAAAAAGTAGCATAGGGCTAGCTTAGTTGTGCTTTCGTGTTGTGCACAGCAGCCATTTTGACTTAGCTAAACAGTATGCCTTGATTATGCTAATGCAGAGGAGTGGCCTCGATCATACTATATACATGTACAGGAAATATCAAGCAGCGTGAAAATGTTGCTTACGTCATAGAAACAATGAAGTGAAAGAGAGTTAGCATTACTGGTGTGCCTGAAGAACTTCCCCAGCCCACAAGCCAAACATCAGCCAAAGACTGCGAGTGTTGACAAGAGACTAACTTGGCAAACAAAGATAAGACAGACACGGATACAGTAAGGTGTCCCGTGTTTGTTGAACAAATGTTTCACCACAGAAATTGCTGCTTCATTTTCAAGACAACTCCATCTTTATGCTGCTTCCTTTGTCAATTAGGACAATGGGGGGGCTGGATGACTACAAAATAGTAGTTTCCATTTTTCCTATTCAATTGAAATGGAACAGAATTCAACAGATGGAGAGCACTTTTTGTATTGATAAGTGCTACTGGTATGTGATGTAATTACCACCAGATGGCAGTAAAGGCTAAAGCAGAGGGAAAAAAAGTGGATGTTGGGGGAACAGAAATAAAAGCACCGGACTACCAATATCAATATACAAATGCATTAGGGGTGTGCCAAAAAATCGATTTTCATAAGAATCGCGATTCTCATTTAATACGATTGAGAATCGATTTTAAATGTCCCAAAATCTATTTTATTTAAATTCTTTTATACTGTCTTGCCTTTATTTGGAGCGCTGTTCATGTTGTACCCGATTTGGCCACTTAGGGGCAGTGTGGTTCCAGGCGGTCTAATACAACTGTTAAGTTGTAGCCACATTAGAGAGTAGAAGGAAAAAGTCACGATCAAGTTATTCCAATTTCCAGCATGGTGCCGTTCTTTTGAGTGATAAAATTGCCGCATGTAGCGCGCTAATTAGCATTAGCGGGTTAGACTGGAATCATCGTAATTCCTTGCACATCTATAGATTGAAGCAAAAATCATTGTCAATCAAATCATTTGGAATCAAAAATCGAAAATTGACTCTGAATCGAATCACAGACTCAAAAATCGGAATTGAATCAAATCGTGAGATATTCAAAGATTCCCACCCCTAAAATGTACACATCTGCATGTGACCGAGATGAACATTTTGACAGACACGGACGGAAAATATTACTCATAAACAGAATTGTTAATGAGCAGAGTCCTTCCTGGACAGAGGTTCGAGTAAATTTTACTCTAAACAGAGTCAATTTGATCCCACTCTAAACGAGTAAAATATTCAGAGTAAATTTCATTCAAAGTATTTTTATTGTGTACAAGAGAATTGGCTTATCCCATGATAAAAACCGAGTGAAGTTTTTTTTTACTCAGAAATTCTTAGTACATTTTTGAAGGGGGAAATAACTCATGACCTTCAGGTTGGTTAGACTGCCATCTACCACCTGTGCTATGCCACTCCTACTGTTTGCTAATAGGAGGTTCGAAGATTCCAGCTGACACGAGTGATATACTAAAACACAGTAGGAGCGGCATGGCTGGCTGTCTCACGACCTGAAGTGGTGTTTTTTTTTTTTTTTTCCCAACTCATTCACTGCCATTGACGGCTATAAGCGTCCAAAATTCATTTGAACTATTTCTATTAGTTTAACATTTTTTCCCCAGTGTATGAAAACCTAGATTTTTTTTATTGTACATTTGAAGAGATATAAAATTTGTGATTAATTGTGAGTTAACTTGTGAAGTTATGCGATTAAATAAAATGAAAAAAATTGTATTACCTGTCGCCCCAAATTTTTAATAATCTTGTCTTTTTTTTTTCAACTCATTCACTGCCATTGACGGCTATAAACGTCAAAAATGCATTTTAACTATTTCTATTAGTTTAACATTTTTTCCCCACTTTTGTTAACAAGTGTATGAAAACCTAGATTTTTTTATTGTACATTTGAACAGATATAAAATTTGTGATTAATCGTGAGTTAACTAGTGAAGTCATGTGATTAAATACAATAAAAATAATAATAATTACCTGTCGCCCCAAATTTTTAATAATCTTGTCTTTTTTTTTCAACTCATTCACTGCCATTGACGGCTATAAACGTCAAAAATGCATTTTAACTATTTCTATTAGTTTAACATTTTTTCCCCACTTTTGTTAACAAGTGTATGAAAACCTAGATTTTTTTTATTGTACATTTGAACAGATATAAAATTTGTGATTAATCGTGAGTTAACTAGTGAAGTCATGTGATTAAATACAATAAAAATAATAATTACCTGTCGCCCCAAATTTTAATAATTTTGTCTTTTTTTTTCAACTCATTCACTACCATTGACGGCTATAAACGTCAAAAAATCTTTTTAACTATTTCTATTAGTTTAACATTTTTTTTCCACACTTACATTTGAACAGATATCAAATTTGTGATTAATCGTGAGTTAACTCGTCAAGTCATGCGATTAATTACAATTAATAATTTTAGTTGCCTGTCGCCCCTAATTTTTTTTAATAATCTTTGTTTTCTTTTATGAATTAATGGCAGTGAATGAATTAATAAACGAGTAAAATTTATTTATTTCATGGGATAGGCAAATTCTCTCATCATCTTCTTTTTCTTTCGGCTCTTCCCTTGAGGGGTCGCCACAGCGAATCAGTTGCCTCCATCTTGCCCTGTCATCCGCCACCTCTGCTCTCACACCTTCAACCACCGTCATTTCCTCTAACTACATCCATAAAGTAGTGGTTTGGTTGTCGACCTTTCATGAAGGCGCCGTGGGTTCTGTTGCCACTAAATGACGGCGTAAATGTGAGTCGGTCTCTATATGTGTCTTGTGCGACTGGTCCAGGGTGTCCCAAGTCAGATGGGATAGGCTCCGCCTCCCCTCGACTGGCCTGAACAAAAGAGGCAAAATGGAACATGGTTACTTGGTAGCATTTTGCTAAAAACAGTCCTCGGAATTCCATGAGCAGCTTACAGGTGACTCGGGATCGGCATCTAGGCTTCGGGAATTCCTCCACGCATGGCGCGGACTCTTCTTCTTTTTGAAGTCTCGTTCCTCCGAACCTGCGGGGGTGCTGGTCCTCGCGAAATCCTCGGAAGCGTCCCCCTCGGCGTCCGGCGTACCCGGTTCGTTGGCCATCCCCAAGTAGTGGCTGTAATCTCGCGGCACGAAGGCCCGGGCGAGGGGGCTCTCGGGCCCGTCCCAGGCTCGGTTGATGCTCTGCTTCCTGCTCTGGGAGTGGACGGGGCTGACGTGGATTTCAAGACTCGGTCCTTCTGGATCAACGAGGGCGAACATGCTGGTGGCTCGACGCAAAGATCTACCGCCACTGCTGGAATGGCTGAAGCTGTCTTTTTTTCTCATGGGTGAACGAACCCGCTTCGTTGGAGTTAGTGCTGGTCTTGCCGCTCGGTCTTCCCTGCTTGAGTCTTTCAAGATCTTTTTGGGTTCTTTTGACGGACCCGAGTCTGGTTGGTTCTTTTTGTTGTCGTTGGCCGCAAGGTGAGATTTTTCAATGGGAGACGAGCAGCGTGGTTCGGGTTCGGGAGATTGTTGTTCTTGAGGTGGTTGCGGACTACTGATTTGTCTTTTGGGGCTTTTGGTCTTGGAGTCTGTAGTGGTTTCGTCCCAGAACTCCAGCAGACTGCTAAACTGCGCTCGGCTCCCGCCAAGCGTGGGCGCCATTTTGTCTATTCTCGGATTTAGAGGCAGACCAGTCAAATAGTTTGTATTGGAGTCTTCTCCATCGCTGCCTGATTGGTTGCCAACAGCCCGCAAGTCGAATTCTGACTTAGTGAACCTCTTGTTCATCTTGGCGCCGCGCATCCCTTTGGGTTTCCCGCCATTAAACGAGGGCTTGCTCGCCTCCTGCTCCCAGAAAGATTTGAGCTGCTTGATCTTCTCTGCCGCGCTTTCTTGCCGAGGACGCTTTTGTCTTTGAGGACCTTCGATGGCTTTTCTTTTGGGTGACGGCGGACGGTCCTCGCCGGAATTCCCAGACGTCTCGAGGTCTGGAGACACATGGATCTTCTCTGATTCTGGACTCTGGCGACCTCCGGGCTGGTGAAGGTCGTCTGGTTGAACTAAAGAGAGCTCTTTAGACTTCGGAGGGGACGGCGGAGGTGATTTTGGCGCTAGTTGCTCAACAAATAAAAGCTCGACGTCTGATTCTTTTCGGTTGGCTACTTGGGGAAGAGCTGTCAAATCAAAACTGTCTAAATTTTGGTCATGTTTCAATCCCATATGCTGACTTCCATTCACTACGTTTGCAACGTAGGTCACCTTGTCATAGAATACGCCCGAATGAATGCTTGTCTCCTTCTCGTTTTTTTCTCTGGTCTCGGCTTTGTCTCCAGGTTTTACGGATGTCACGGTTCGGGGGTGTTTGTTGCTGTGTGATTTAATTTCTGAGATGTTTCTTTCCTTGTCAGCATTTTTCACATCCTTCATTGGCGTCGCTTCTGACTGACCCGTCGTCACCGCAACTGATTCTTCCTGACTGGCAACATCTTTCTTTAAGATCTTCTCACTTCCCAGCACAACCGTCTCACGGTGTCTGTCCGGGTTCCGTGAAATTTTTGGCCCATTTTTGCCGTTGAGCCGTTCGCTGCTGTCGGTGCTGCGGTTGAACCAGTCGAGAACTTTTGAGATGGAATCCTCGTCATTGGCGGTGGGACTGGAGGCTTGGGTGACCAAATTTAACGAACGTTTCGGCTGGGATCTCTTCTGCGTCTTTTGATCGGAGGACTCGATAAAGTTGATGTCGTAGGATATTGGAGGGTCTAAAAGGAAAGGAAATTACCCTTAACTCATTCACTGCCATTGACGGCTATAGACGTAAAAAATTCATTTGAACTATTTTTATTAGTTAAAAAAAAATCCACTTTTGCTAACAAGAGTATGAAAACCTAGAAATTTAGAACAGATATAAAATTTGTGATTAATCGTTAACTAGTGAAGTCATGTGATTAATTGCAATTAAAAAATGTAATCGCGTGACGGGCCTAATTAAAAATAAAAATAAAAATAAGGGCCGTTTAATCGTAATTAATTGCATGATCATTTTATATCTGTTATTAATATGCAATAAAAAATTGTTTTTGATAATAAATGAAATGAAAAATTGTTAAACTACTAGATATAGTTTACATGAATTTTTGACGTCTATAGTCGTCAATGGCAGTGAATGAGTTAAAGGGGAAGTCAACCCCCCACAAAATTCTTGACAATATGTTCTATGCAGCCCCACTAGTCTAAATACGATATTTTGGTTTATATAGCGTTAGCGGAATATGAGTTAAGCAGCAAAATCCAGCAGTTTTTATCAATATCAGAAGGTGGCCATTTTGTCACTTGCTATCAAGTGAAAATGACATCACACTTGCTCGGGTCTCAGCTAACAACCAATCACAGAGCAACTTCGGAAAACAGGTGAGCTGTGATTGGTCATTGCCTGAACCCTGAGCAACTGTCAAAATGTCATCTTCAGTCGACGGCAAGTAGGAAAATGCCCCCCCGAGATGGATGCTGCATAACTCATATTCCACAAATGTAATATGAATCAGAATGTCATTTTTAGACTAGTGAGATCACATATAACATATTATTGTCAAGAAATGTTTACGGTCAACTTCCCCTTTAGGTCATGAACGGCATTGCTTTCTGAGTCGGACTTACCTGCCGCTCTTTGCCATTCCGGCTCCTTTACTGATGACATCACACTGCCGCCAATCACTGGATCATTATCCGGAATTCTTCCTATGTTCAAATTCTCTTCTAGGGTGGAATTGTCTTCCATCACATGTGCTGTGTCTCTGTCAAGTAATACGTCACCTCTGGTAGATGTGACGAATCACGTCAAAGTCAAAAGGTAAGCAGAGCTGCAGTGCTAGCACAGATTAGCATTCGCTCAAATGTTTGGCAAAATTAACTATGTGGGTTGGGTGGTATTACAGATTTGGATCTACTACACTAATGGCCAAATGTTATTAAGCGGCTTGGTGATGAAGTGCTGTTTTCATGAGTGAAAATACAGTGGATGTATTTACTGTCTTTATGAGTAGAAATGCTCTCTTTGTCCCAATTGGGAATTGTTTTAAATTCTGATTGAAAAAAAAAAAGACTCCTATAACGATGTTGTCTAAAGTTTCCACTCACCTGTCAGCTGTAACCAAAGACGGCTTTCGGTCTCCCGCCAGACTCGATTGAGATAAAACCTGCAGCATCTCTGTAGGAGCAGACGAGTGGGCCGACGCCGCGGCTTCACCCTTGGATCGGGTGGAGCTTCCACTCGAGCCCTGATGGAGGCTTCGTCTCGGGGAAGGCGCGGCCCCGGACGAGATCCCCTGCGGGTCCGGGGCTGCGCCGCTGCTATCCGACTGGCTGGGGGTCCGCTTTGAGACGAATGTCCTCTTTTTGGGGATGGGCCTGAAGCCTGCGGAGGAGCCCTCGGATGTCACGGAGGTCCCCGACGTCTGACTGCTCCCGCCTGGTTGACGATACTTCAGGGGGGAGGAGGGTTCTAAGGAGAGGAGGAGGAAATAAATAGCGTTTTGGAACCTTGCAGTCAGTTTGTTAAAGGGGAGTCATTTTTTGCTCACCCGTCGCAGAGAGCTCTCCAGCTGGCTCCGCAACAATGAAGGAAGCTTTATTAAAAGGGTTATGTCTTGTCTGGGAGGAAGACAAACAAAAAAAACTGGGCTGCAGAAAACATGACTGACACGTGTTGATTTCCAAAGCAAACATGCCTACCATTCTTGGAGAATGGACTGCTGACGTCAGATCTTCTTTCTTTGCATTACTGCAGAGAAAATATAATAAATCAACTATGAATCATTTTAACTCATTCACTGCCATCGACGACTATAGACGTCAAAAATTCATTTGAACTATTTCTATTAGTTTCACTTTTTTTTTTTTCCACTTTTGGTAACAAGGGTGTGAAAACCTAGAAAAAATGTGTTGTACATTTAGGACAGATAGAAAATTTGTGGTTAATCTTTAGTTGTCATTTGATTAATTACAATTTAAAAAAATGATCGCCTGATGCCCATAATAACAAAAAAAAAAAGTTTATTAAAAATTAGGGAGGTCAGACGATCGCATGACTTCAATAGTTAACTCACGATTAATCACAAATTTTATATCTGTTCCAAATGTAGAATAAAAAAAAATGTTTTCATACTCTTGTTAACAAAAGTGGAAAAAAATGCGAAACTAATAGAAATAGTTCAAACGAATTTTTGACGTCTATAGCCGTCAATGGCAGTGAATGAGTTAAAGGGGACATATTATTAAAAAAATGCATTGGTATATATTGTAAGTAGTTGGGCCTCTGGTGTAGTATAAATTATCTTTAGTTATGTACCTATGTCTGAAAATGTCAGTAAGCGAGCGAAAACAGTGCATTTCAAGGCTTTCCTGTCAAATGCATGACTGGAGAGTGTCAGCACGAGGAGAAAAAAAAAAGGAAAGTCAAATATTGACTGTGTTAAGAAACTTTGTTCAAGATGTCTTGGAAGTGCCACTTCCCCTCAAAAACATTCGACAACAAGTCAATAATTTTGATCCAATTGAGAAACCCAACAAACCAAATCATCATATCAAAGAGCATGTCATTGTCTTTGATGGAATGCCATTTGCCAAAAATAGGCCGTGTCACACCAGCCATTTCTCATTCGGAGGCAATGACGCAGAGAGCTCTATTGAGTTAAACACTTTGCTTAACATGCACGCCACGAGGGAACGCTGGAACTCCAATGCCGGCTGCTGGCCTCGTAAAAAGTGACAAATTCTCTTTTGGCGCCGCCTTTGTTTACACGTGGCGAGTCACAAGACACACACGCTGACACACTCAGGTAGTTTAGGGGAAGCTTTAAGCAGAGCAAATATTATTTTTGAAAAAAAAAAAAAGGCTTTGTTTGACACTTTAAAGAGACTTCTGAAAGTGGCGCAGTTAGCCAACAGATAGGGGGCGGGGGGGGGGGGGGCTAAGCTGGTCACAATAATACGAAGGAACATTAGGGTCACAGTGAAGACAATAAAATCATCTGAAAAAGTTGGCATGACAAAAAAATTGCAAGAATAACGTCGTACTTTTTCAAGAAAACGTCAAAGTTATACGACGAGAAATTTATGCTGCCATAAAAAAAAAAAAAAGTGCATTTTTGGTTTTAGGAAATCATATTATAAAAAGAAAAAAGTTGTAATTTAGGAGGATTTTTTTTAAGGTGACATTCTGAGAAAAATATTGTTGATACTAGAATAAAGTTAAAGCGAAAAAGTCATATTGTTAGTAAAAAAGTTGTTACTAGTCAAGAAAAGTACTTTTTTTTATAGTCATGAAGTTATAAGAATAAAAGTTTTTTTTTTTTTAAATAGTAAAAGATGTCATAGAAGAAAAAAGTCAATGTTTGAGAATTAAGCAATTTACAGGGGGGAGAAGAAACAACAAGAATAAAATTGTAATTTTAAAAAATCAATGGGAAAATTCCCACACAATAGAAACTTTAATTTTTACAATATTGAAAATGACATTTTACAAAATGACCACTTCCTCTGGTCAACTTGCGACTCCCATAAATTCTGCATAGCAACACGTGACGCGACCAGGCAAAAATATTTGTGTTGATTGTTGTCAAATGTGTAAAGTGAAAGAAGAGAAAATGTACTTGAATTCCCGTATCATGCCCACACATCTGGCAGCTTTCTGCGGCGCCACCACTTCAGAACTTGAAGTGTTGTGTGCTCTTGGTCTTTCCGGTCTATAAGATCCTTCTGCAACGAGAAGCAAACATATGAAGCATCCGTTAGGGATGATTAGCTAGAAAGGTGCATTTAGCATTTAGCATTTAGCTCTAGCGGCGCGACCGAAAAGTTTGGTCTCTCACACAAACATGGTGTAGCCCACCTGAAGCTCTCCTCTGCTTCATGGAGGCCAGGATGATCTCGGACCCATGGATCTTGTCCATATGTCTGCGAGATTTGGCTTCGTAGAACCACTGGCCAGTCAGATACTTCAAATTGGAGTCTGATGATGAGCCCTGGCTCGGGATGGTCTCCAGCTTCCTGGTGGGGAAAAGACAAAGGAAATCTTTCATTTTTGCGATGTTCATTGAACTCATTCACTGCCATTGACGGCTATAAATGTCAAAAATTCATTTGAACTATTTGACCATGTTCCCAATACAAAAATTCCGGAGTCAAACTAATGGAATTAAATGTTCAGTGATTTTATTTGCCAAATCAACTTTTGCTGCATTTAACTTTTGACCCTGGAATGAATTATTTCTATTTATTACAAAGTTAAACATAACCGAGCATTATGCAACAGTCAGTGTTGGGCTTTTAAGAAGTTCTGATGCAGTATCTCAGGAGTGTCAAACGGATCGGTAAAAATCATGGTATGTAACTTAATTAACTCATTCACTGCCATTGACGGCTATAAACGTCCAAAATTCATTTGAACTATTTCCATTAGTTTAACATTTTTTTCCGCACTTTTGTTAACAAGAGTATGAAAACTTTATTTTTTAAATTACAATTTAAAAAAAATTACATTTTCAAATTTTAATCGCCCGACGCCCCTAATTTTTAACAATCATCTAGTCGGGCGAATACATTTTTTTAATCGTAATTAATCGCATGACTTGAATAGTTAACTCACGATTAATATATTTTTTTTATATCTGTTCAAATGTACAATAAAAAAAATCAAGGTTTTCATACACTTGTTAACAAAAGTGGGGCATTTTTTTAAACTAATAGAAATAATTAAAATAAATTTTTGACGTTTATAGCTGTCAATGGCAGTGAATGAATAATAAAAAAAAAAGACAAGATTATTAAAAATTTTGGGCGATAACATTTTTTTTATCGTAATTAATCGCATGACTTGAATAGTTAACTCACGATTAATATTTTTTTTTTATATCTGTTCAAATGTACAATAAAAAAAATCAAGGTTTTCATACACTTGTTAACAAAAGTGGGGCATTTTTTTAAACTAATAGAAATAATTAAAATTAATTTTTGACGTTTATAGCCGTCAATGGCAGTGAATGAATAAAAAAAAAAGAGACAAGATTATTAAAAATTTGGGGCGATTAAATTTTTTAATCGTAATTAATCGCATGACTTTAATAGTTAACTCACGATTAATAACAAATTTTATATCTGTTCTAAATGTACAATAAAAAAAATCTAGGTTTTCATACTCTTGTTAACAAAAAGTAGAAAAAAATGTTAAACTAATAGAAATAGTAAAAAAAAAATTGGGACGTCTATAACCCTCAATGGCAGTATATGAGTTAAAAGTATCGCAGAAAATATAAAAAGTTAGTCATAAATGAAGATCCTTAATTAGATCAAACATAAATAACCTAATCACAGTATATATGCAAATAAATGTTCTTGGTTATTACATCTTCACATGATAGTACATTGACAAAATAAGAACAGATCTGGAAAGCCTTCATGGAGACTTTTAATATAAGGTATGACTTGATGTGGTTTGGTGCCACTTGATTTTTGAGCTTGTTACAAAAAAATGTTTTAGGGGAAATGATGTCATCAAATGATGATATGGTAAAAATTCATTTACAGATTAACAGAAGTCCTTCAGTATGTGTTATGTCTCCCTGTGGTTTGCCGCAAAGTGTTTTTCTAACCTTGTTACTGGTTAACTCTTTATGGAGTACGGTTAGATTTCAATCAAATTACATTTTAGTTTGGTCATTAAGCCACCATCTGAGAGCACATTGACAATTAGATCTTGAAAGCCATCCTAAAAACGTTTAATATGAGATAAGACTCAATGTGGTTTGCCACCACTTTATTTAATTTCCTTTCTTTTTAGATACGGTTGAAAATGTTTTTAACTCCTCCAAAATGTTTGAAAAAACATGTTTGCTACAAATTCATTTTGGAAGGTTTTTTTTCTCTTTTGAGAAATTGAGCTACTAAATGTTGACCATGAAAAGTTTTTCTTTCCTGCACTTTGCACTATTATGACACTCCTGAATGGGTTGAGAAGTTCTATTATGCCGATCGCATCTGCCTTTTAAAAGAGATTAAGTAGCTCGGATGCGCCGCACATGACTTAAAGAGACCCTTTTTTCCAAATGTTAATCCTCTTCCCTTCGAGCCAAGCGCGCACGGGGTCTTTCGTCGTAGACACCCGACACTAATCTTTAAACGTGTTGAAATACCAGCGACAAAGTGTGACAAACCGAAGTGCCAACAGAAATGTGATCATTCAATAAGAATCAGCACATGATGGGGCTCGGGGAAAAAGCGGCAAACTTCTCCATCGAGTGGAAATCGAATCAACAAAAGGCGGTGTCATGTGATGTCGTCGTAATCCTCTTACGCGCGCACGCACACGCACGCACACTGTGAGCGAACACGCCGGCTAGCCGCCTCCACTTAAAACTTGATGAAGAGCATATTTGTCTGCCCGTATTCTTCATGCCGCTGTTCTTATGAGGTTTCCGAGTTTGCCACTTGATGAACTTTGAACTCTCCTTAGGAATGAGAGACATTCAAAGGCCGCAACATTAGGTACACCCGCAACGATTCGTAACTGACATTCGTGTTATTTACCTTACATTAACTCTTTACGTATGTTTCAGCTAAATTATTTTGAGTTAACTACAGTCATAAATAAATAAATTTAAACATAATAACATTAGTTATTTTTATACTATTTCAATTGTACTACTCTGTGAGTTTGTCACCAGAAAGTAGGTGTGCCTAAAGTTGTGGCCACAAGGGTGCTTTGCCCGTTCCCCCTGAGCTGTGATTGGTCATAAAAGCTAATATTTCACATTCTTGTGTGTGTCAGACCATGAACCCCCCCCCCCCCCCCCAACCCACCCGTCCCTCCAACTCCTCCGCCCACGTGACCCTTAACGGAGTTCTTTATGTCACATTCCCAGCCGCCACCTTCCAAGGCCGTTAAAACAAAGATTTGCGGGTTGTGAATACCCCCCCCCCCCACCCCCAGAAAAAAAACACAAAAAACTAAATGCTCGTAGCATATGATAATAAACCTGATTCTCTGCTCCTCGGCCTGCTTGAGTTGGGCGTCCCTCCTCAGCACGGTCATGATGACGCCGCGCTCCTCCTCCGTCAGGAAGCTCAGGTCGATCATACTTCCTCGCCGTCCTCCTCCTCTCCCTCCTGCGATGGGGGACAGATTGGGAAACACCTGGAGAAGCACGGGCAGAATTTTTTTTATCATATATATATATATATATATATATATATATATATATATATATATATATATAAAAATATCCATCCATGAGATTGTTTCTACTAGTGACCTTTTTGTGACATATGAGATGTCAAATCATCCCTTTTTTGGTCATTGTGTCATCATATGAGGGTATGTTGACAAATCCAATGCATATCTGGTCAACCCTCAGCAAGTAGTTTGCCACCAGTTGAGCTACAGTGGATATTATAAGTCTACACACCCCTGTTTAAATGCCAGGTTTATATTTAGAGTTGTGTGTGTGTGTTTGTGTGAGGGGGAGTACAAATATAATTTGTGAGTTATGCTGTCAGTAATTTACAGAATGAAACAATTTTTTTTAATTTTGCGTCACCTATAAATAGCAACACCAAAGAAACGGATCATTTTGCAGCGGTCATTTTCCAATTTAATTTCTTTAACTATTTTAAACACGCCGACTCATTGACATGTGATTTGATTTCTTCATTAAAATGTCATTGCTTCGGCTAACAAGCAATATGTTTCCAAAAAGGCCTTTTCATCTATTTTAAGCAGCACGACACGAAAACAAAGAAGTTAACGGGCACAGCGCGCTTCCAATTTGCGTAGTTGATGACAAATGAGGCTTTGTGACGAGCTGCCAACTACCAAATGCATTTGCTGACTTCTCCTTTCATGCTGATGGACAAACTAAATTTCAGATGCATTCCAAACACACCAGTAAAAGTCTGATGGAACAATATTTGGGGATTTTTACCCCCCAAGCAATCTTTTTGAAAAATATTAGGAGGTAAATTTCAGTGTGTGTTAGTACATGCTGACACAAAGGTCTTCTCTTCCAGGTGAACCGGTTTGTGTATTTCATGTATTCATGTCAGGCTGCAGATAGTGATAGGAGTTTTTCAAATATTTGCACTAATAAGCATATTTTAATATGTCATTTCAGCCAAGAGATGACAATAAGGTGTCACAAGATATAAAAAAAGAGAAAAAGAAGAAAGAGGTAACTGAGAATTTAAAATGTATTATGTGTTAATATTAAAATATTTAACTAACAAAAACAAAATGGTGGCTTTTTATTATAATTTTATTTCATTTTGAATTAATCATTTATTTGAAAAGATAATTAAAACATAATTTTTAAAGATAATTAAAACATTTTGTTTGCTCATTTCCTGAAGACAATTCATTATCGGAAAATGAAAAAGGACTGAAATAGAAGCCATTTTTGTCCATATTATGATGAAATAAAATTAAATATGATGAAATAAAATGAAATGTGTCAATCTTGTGTCATGAACATATTTTCAATCAACCTTTATGGCTAGATGGAGTCAAGTCAATATACCGTTACGCACGTAAAGATAAAATAAAATTATACAAATTTTCCATTTTTGATTTTTATTCAAAAATTTTTTGGGGCAATGTTGTATATTTAACGAAAACGTTTAGGCTTACATTATATTTACTCAAGTATTCTTTATGCTTTCAATGGTCATATAATGTTGCCTCTACAATAACAATAATGGTCACTTTTGTATTCAAGTTAAATGTAACATGTTGTTCTGGTGCCTGCTGTAGAAGTACGCTGCATCCCACAGAGTCGTTCCTAATATTTTGGTTAGAAACAGCTCGGAGTGTACTGTAAATATTGAAGATGTCTCCTACCTTGAAGCTTTAAGTTTGCCTCTTTAAGGTGCAAAAAAAGTTTAGCCACGCTTGCTGGTCTGCTGCTTGGATGAACTCAAAATCTTCAGTGTGCAGCTAAGAAGAGGGGCAGGACTCACTCTAGATGGGGTGGACCATCGTGAACATGTACTGCCGCGGCACCACCTCAGACAAGCACAAGTGTGGTTTACAGCTGGTGACGTCACTAGAAACGGCTCATGAAAAAGGACAAAATCAGTGTACCTGTTGTAATAGCAGCCGGCGGCCTGAAGGTGTCATCAGTGTTTGACAAAAGGGCGTGCAACTACCCTTACCTGTTCTGCAACTTTTACATGGTCTTGTCCTTCCTTCCTGATGCATAACATTAAAAAAAAAACGTTATTTAAAAAAGAAAAAGAAAAAAGGGTATAATATGGTGAAAAAAGGGTATAATATGGTGAAAAAATGCCTTATGGGATATTGAGCTGACCTACTTGAGAAATAATCATTTTTGACAGAATATTAAAAGTAAGTAACTTTTTGGCAGCAACTCAATTATGTTACGTCTATAAAAAAATAAAAACAACCAGACGTTTTAAAGACAAAAATCCTGGAACAAATAACAGGTACCGCCAAAGGTTTTGAACTTCTTTTTTCTGATTACTAAATAAAATTAGGCTAAAAGTACTTTAAAAAAAATACAGACACACACACACAAAAAACCCAGGTCAAGACCAACATTTGTAGTAGAAACTCGAATTAACCAGTGTCTTTTTTGGGGGGCAGATTATACTGTACTGCATGTGTGTGTGTGTGTATATATATATATATATATGTGTGTGTGTGTATAATTTCAATTTCATTAAAAATTAACCCATCATGGCAAAAAATATTTTTGCAGCAACTTCAATTTGGTGTCGTTTTGCAAGAAAAGTTTATCAAATGTGAAGAATTTATTTATATTAAATAAAATTAACAAAAGTTTTGCAACAACTAAAATTCCAGTTGTGTGGAACAATTGTGGGGGTTAACAATTCTTTAAAGAACATTTTTGACATGTTTGTATTCAATACAGAATAACAATCTAAGTTTACAAGATAGAAATAAACTGCAGCTTCTGAACCAAATGTTAACCTTTTTTGTGCTCATTCCAAAAATATAAAAGCCATGAGAAACACAAATGTCAAACTCGAAGCACAACGTGGAGTAAACACTGCCATTTTTTTTTTTTTACCAAGGAAATTAATGAAAGGGATTCAGAGTAAAAAGGATTTACCGCAGGGCTGTGGAATGATCTAATGTTGAGTTTTGTGGCCTGGCCAAACATTTTCTCATTAACTGCAATCTTTATGGAGGCGAAAAATAAGAAAAAGTGAAAGAAAGAGTCTGTTTTGCTTTTTTTGTGGAAGCTGCTCTTTATTTGAAAAAGAAAAAACAAGATTTGAGTGGTCGCCTGCTACAGGTTCTAATGACAAAGATCTGCAGAGAGAATCATCCTGAATCAAGACTTAATAGGTAGAGTCAAATTAGATTTGAATCGTGTTCATATTTCATACATCTTTCACTTTTTCAATCAAAGAACAGTCACTTTTTTTTTCATCTTCATTATTATATTTACACTGAGCGCCGATCAACAGTGCTCGTCCCTCCTCCTCCACCTCCGTCGACGCCGCCCGCCCGCCCGCCACTCGAGCCCGTTTTGACGAGCGGGCTGGCGGGTGGGTGGCGGTCGTGCGGAGTGGAAAGATGTGTGCAACATGAAGACAACTCTTCACATTCAGAGAGTAAAGGCAGCCTCGAGCGCGCTCACTGAGTCGACGGCGTGCCAAGCTATTAAAGCAAAATGGAGCCCGCCGCCGCCGCCGTCGGGATGGTGTGTGAAGTGTTACTCAAGTTACAAACAAGAAAAGACCCCTATATAGGCACAGGATGCACTATGTACTGTTTAGCGCAGGGGTGGGCCACCCTTGTCCTATCAAGTCCTCCAAGGGCCAGACTAAATCAAAAATATGAACAAACTTTTTTTTTTTGTTTTTTTAATGAATCATTATATATTATAAGCATGTTTTTAGGATTGCATTGTGGGCCAGATTGGTTTCCCACCCCTGTTTTAATGGGAACTCCTGCACTCTCAGCACAGGGGCGGCTATGATTTATTTATTTTTTTTAAATATAATTTTCATCTAGCAATAGTAAAAAAAAAAAGAAAAGAAAAAAACTGAAAAAAATTGTCAATATTTAGTGCTATTATTCGGCTTAATAGGTGTCATTTATATAATAGCTATTTGTCACTCTACCTCTTGATAGTTTTAATGCTCAAGCACTCCCACGCGTGTTCAATGCTCATTATTATGCGCTGTTGATTTTACAATAAACCCCGCTCGAGCTCCTTCGACCGATAATCATAAATAAATACAAACGACACACAGGGAATGTCTACTGTAAACACGGTAAAAAAGACACAAACTAAATGGGTGTAAACGTCATTAGCATCACTACGCCGTGACGGTTGGATTCGGTGGCGTCGAGGCGGGGGAAAAAAAAGGGAAGGTCGCCATCGCCGTACAACCAATCCCCCTTCCCCGCTCGCTCGACACCCGACCGCAGCTTAAAGTTTTTTTCTGATGTCTTGTGTTTTTTTAACCAAATACATAACATCAAAGTTTCTCAGCAGCCAGAACTTTACCTTTACAGTCGACTCTGTAAAATGGAGAAGGAATCCACTTTGTTACCAAGGTTACTGAAAGCCGTCGCGTCTCGACATGATCAGTATTTTTAGGCGGGTGGTGTGGGTGTGTGTGTGTGTGTATGTGAGTGAGCGTGTGGGTGTGTGGTGGGGGTGTAAAGGGGGAGGAGGGTTCGTGAATGTCTCTCCGGAGACCAGGACGAGGACAAAGCTTTTTGCTGCTAAGTGCGTCATCTTTCCAAGAGAGACGAGCTCTTCAAAGTTACATGAACTGCGTCTGCAAGGGAGAGTGACAAAAGTCAGAAGAGCGTCATCACATCATTCCAATGTTGTTGTTAGACAAGCCCCGCCCGCCGCACAATTTCAACTTCTACCTTCACCGATTCGGATTCATTTAGTTAAGTTCCTAAATGCAAGTTCAAAATACAGTAACAAAATTAACTAAAATAAATACATACAAAAAGGTACAATTAATCCAAACATTGTGCTTATTTGGTGTCTTTTTTTTTTTTTTTAGAACAAATGACAAGAATGTTAAACAGTTGCCATTTTCATTTTTTGTGTGGACATTTTGACAAAAGGTTCCATGCTCAAAACAATGCACATCCTTCTCAATTTTACATTCAAGTAGATATTTGTTTATAGTAAGTAGTGCTGTCAAAGTTAAAGCGTTAATTGATTAATTCATCACAAAAAATTATTAATGAATTAACGCAGACTAATCGCACTATTCATTTTGACGACAGATGATCCTTTAGAGTGACAGCGGATGGCTACGTTTAAGGTAGCACAGATTGGGCAATAAACATAATTTCATGCATTAAAGTAAAAGCATTTAATGAATGTTTGCGTATCACATTTAGAATATTTGTTCATGTCAAACTATCGGGGTCTTTTTTCCCCTCCATTTTAAATTAGGCAAGTAATTAACTGATTAGAAAAAGAGGAGGATGAGCGTGTGCAGTGGATCAAATGATGTTGAAGACGTCCCCGTAACATTAAATGTCAAAAGAATTAACACATAAGCGGTGCTCTTCAAATTTGACGGGGGAAAAAAAAATGTAGATTAAAAAAAAAAGCCTTTTTTATTAAGCGATTAACCGTGATTAATCAAAATTCTAAAATGTGATTAATCGGATTAAAAAATGTAACAGTTCTGGTTTATAGATAATATTGTTAGACAAACATTAAACATAATGCTGATCCTGCTGATGGAGACGATGCCTTTAATGGTGGTTAGCGTTCCAGGGTACTGTGCTCCACAATTTGGTGCACGTTTGTTACAGGGAGTTTACTAGTTCTGACCAGTCTGCCTCGATACTTGCCATTTTCTTCATAATAGTCCTTTGTATTTTATTTTATTTAAACCGGTTTTCATTTCCATCATTCTATTTTCATTATACAAACACTAAGCTACTTTTCTATGTTTGTATAAGTTAGTGAAATTGGTATTTGATTTATATAGCGCTTTTCCCCCTTACAAGGCCCTCAAATTGCTTTACATTTTGACTACTCATTTACTTACTGATGACGCAGCATCAGGAGCAACGGCGGGTTCAGTATCTTGGTCAAGGATATTTCGACGCGGTCACACTGGTCTGGGATCAAACCCACAACCTCAAGAGTTGACCACTCTACCACTGAGCCACGCCGCCCCTATATAGGCTATATATAGTGTGTTGAGACTTGCATACAAAATCTCTTTGTCTCAGGTACAGATCCAAGAATTCAAAGGTTGCTTATATTACATTATATTGTATACATGCACCTAATTTACATTTTGGAACATGGTATTTTTGTGTAATTTAATGTAATTAATAATAACACTTAAATACTACCGTCTGTCCCTTAAGTGATATCATGTAAAGCTTGCCGAGTGAAAATCTCATGGGCGGGGCATGAAAAAAAACCAGTCAGCTGGTTAAATTCAATTTAAAAAAAAAGGACAACAAATCAGTTCATAGCGGTATGCGATGAGTGGCAGGATAAAACAGGCAGCGTGAGCCTCATTACAGTCAAAACAGTGAATCGAGCAAAACAAGATCAAGATCGAGCAAAGACAAAAGCATGTGGCATCTGTGTCAGATGAAGACAGGAGTATGAAGAAGATAAGCAGCCACACACACATGGATGTTGTACACAGGTCACGTGTGGGTGGGATGCATCTGCCAGCAGAGGGGGCATGCTGTACCTAAAGAGACGCTCTACAAGAAATCCTTGAGAGAGAGGTGTGCAAACGGGTCCTGTCCGGGGGCTCGGAGAGGACTCTGGCTGGAAGGACTAGAGGCTGCCGAGGGCTATTCACAGGAACACACACACACACAGGAAGTAGGGGGGCCAGAGGTGAGGTCAGAGAGTCAGCGCAGAGACGAGGGAAGAGGGGGATGAGATTAGTTCGGACAAGCGGCAATGTCAAATCGAATGAGTTGGATAAATGGAGGAGAGGAATAAAAGAAATTTAAAAAAAAAAAAAGAACAAGGAGATGATGTGCAGTTCGAGACAAGAGCCGAGGCTCGTTCAAACTGCCATCATCGGTCTTTGCGCCAACTTGGGTACATGACACACAGCATGATGATTACACACACACGCACGGACACGCACGCTGACACCTGGCAGGAGGAGGGAGATGTGGTGCACCCACCTGAGTGCTGGACACCGAGCCAAAAGGATTGGGCGGCCTCATCACAGACTGGCCGTACATCATGGTGGGCGGATTCATCATGCCCATGGAGCCCATTTGTGGAGGCTGCAAAAGGAGCCGGAGGATTATTTGTCAAACATTGCAGTCTCCGTTTTAGTGGACAGTTTTTCAAGATACAAGCAGACAATTATAATTATAATTATTTAAACAAACTGTCCAGCAAAACATGCAGACATACAATAAAATAACTACAAAATTATTATTATGTCGCCCCCCAGTGGCCAAAGTGCACACACCAGAAGGCACTGCACAACCAATTTGGCATGATGCACAAATTGCTTCGATTTAAATACAGTTTGCCAATAAATTTGTATAAAAAAAACCCACTGTAGAGTATTATTTTTCTTATTAAAAGAAAACACAATATTGTTGTTGGTGTTTGAATTGGAGTGGGGGCAAAACAGATGAATGCATTTCCTTTCATTTCAATGGGCAGAGATGCTTTGAGATACAATGTTTTGAATAACATGCGTGGTTACGGAACATATTAAACTTGTAAGTTGAGGCACCACTGTAACATTGTTCATACATACTGTACTCACCATGCCATAGCCCATCATGCTCGTGGGTGTGGTGGCGGGAAAGGCCATGATGGATGGTGCCTGCAGGGACACAAAAAAAATGTTATAGGACAACAATTTTATGGTGGAAGCAAGAGTTGTGCGATAACAGCATATTGTGGATTTTTTTTCTATTTTAAGTCAAGTGAAAATGTGTCTTTAAAAAACCCTGACGTATATGTAAAATCACCATGGAGACGGGGTTCCAGGTCGTCGTCGGTGCCGCTTTGGGTTGCCAGTTGGTGCCGCCTGTCATCCTCTTCTCGCCGGGCTGACTCCAGTGGATGTCACTGTGGATTAAGGTAGCTCGAGTTAAGTGTTTCTAACGCACTGCAAGATAACGAGTGACCGCGCGCAACTTACTTCTTCATGGTGCCATTTCCGATGCCGAGGT
The DNA here is from genome assembly GCF_051991255.1 of Vanacampus margaritifer. Lineage (NCBI taxonomy): Eukaryota > Metazoa > Chordata > Actinopteri > Syngnathiformes > Syngnathidae > Vanacampus > Vanacampus margaritifer. The sequence goes on along the minus strand of NC_135436.1, from coordinate 24,175,831 downwards.
CTGAGGAAAACAGACGTCCATGATACAACAATTACGTTACAATTGACTAGCACTCAAAAATGCATACATACTGCCGACAAGGTTGGCAAGGGAGGAGTCAAGGTCGTCAGACACCAGCTTCTCTGGCTGCTGATTGGACGTCAGGTTGGAGCCAGCAAGAGTCGGTTTTAGGATCCCTCCGGTGATATCTGACAAAACACAGAGGGTCATATTTATAAATAAAGAACCTCAGATTGTGTTTGACTCGGCCAAAGATGTTTTATTTAGCAAGGGCAATGCTTTTGTTCGTATGAATGGACATTTGCTTGAGTCACAACAATGTTTTGAATAAAATTGGTATCGCAAAGAGTAAAACTTTTTAACTACATTTGAAGTAGTTCTTTCAAACAAAAATGAAAAGATTATTAGTCATCTCACAGCAGAAGGGGACAGTGGATGACTTTTTCCAGACCTCTGCAGAGGGAGATGAGATTGGTGTATAAGATCAATTTTATTTTAAGAGATCAGCCGATCACTGATCACCCAAAATGAAGGAAATCAGCGTCAATCCCAATCCCGGCGGATCAAACGGTGCAACCCTACCTACCATGCGTATTTATATAAGCAAACGGCAGAGGAATGCCAGAGCAGGTATTCGAACCCTGCACATCAGATATGCAAGGCAGACCACTAGGACACCTATTTGACGCCTTATTTGTCAATATACACACGCACAATTTAAAATTGCATTGAAAACTCTATGAAGGTATTATAGTTTTGCAGCTCCTGCCTGATCTCTCAATGTAATAACATTATGTGACCACAAGATGGTGGCAATCTCAACATGACCAGTCTGTTCCCTGCGTCATTGCCCCAAACTTGCATGAAGTCAAGTTGGAACGTAAATCAGACCAAACTGACTGAAATGTACCAGTGGCAGGGTGAGTATGAGCTGGCATACTGACATAAAAGGGAAAAAGAGGACATTTTTGATACCACGCTATAACGTTTCTTGGAAATTGGTTGTGTTTTTCACCAAATCCTGCTTAGTTGGTAGAAACAATATGACAAACCGACACAAGATGCTTACAGCACAATAAACATACTCCGCTGAAAATGAATGAAACAAATCGATTGGTGACATTAGATCCTCACCTTCAGCATTGAGGCTGTTGCTGCATGTAGCTTTGGCTCCAAACACAGACTCAAAGTCCACTTGGAGTCCTCCTGCAGGTGGCTGGGGAGGGGGTTGAGGCGTTGAGTATCCTTAAAGAAGATAAAAAGAATGCAGCTGCAGTTAAGACAAGTGATGCCTCTCAAACCGGACTCGGTTCTACAAGCATGGGGAGTCGTCAGCTAGCAGTGGAGCAGGATTCACACATCTATACAGACAGAGAGAGCCTTCAATACCTCTGAATAGACCTGCTACAGTAGAGGGCTCTGTGGGGAAGGGAGCCTGGTGTGGGAGGTGCTGGGCAATGGACACTGGGCCACAGAAGGAGTCTGACACGCCACAGGAAGGAAGCATTAAGAAGAAGGAGGAGAGGAAGAACCAGAGCAAAAAGAAAAAAGGAGTTTCAGGACCAAGCCAAACAAGCAGGCAGAAAAAAAAGTTACCTTACATGTTAAAGATTTTAAAGTAACTAAAGTGTGAAATATTAGAGAGCGCTAGTGTAAAGGGGATGGAGTGACTGAATATTAAAAGCTGTTGGGGTATTGTATAGGATCCAAGTTTGCAGGACTCAGAGCCATAGTAGTACCTGAGATGGAGTGTTCTAGCCGCACTGCGCATTTGCTATTTGTTGAAACTGATGAGTTTGTGTCAATAAAGGGATTGTAACGATCTAGGGAATCAAACATAGCATTGGTAAAAGAAAAAAAACAATTTTAAAGCTCTACAGCAACAGATCACAGAACCAAAGTTCATCAAAAAGGGAGTATGAGTGTTGTTGGGTGGGAGGGAAGGATCATTTTAAAGCAGGTGGGCATTCGGCCTTGACCGACATCTAGATATAGTGGAGGAACAAGGTTTCACTGAAAAAGGCAGGATTTTAGCTTTAAGGACAGACAACAACACTGATAAAGTTCAAACTAAAGCAGCATGGAAGACAAGAAAGCTACGTCATGCGTCTACACATACATGAGCGAGGAGAATGCGGAAAAACAAAATGAGAGTCATTACCACCAAACATTTCATGAGCAGATGTCGTAGTGGAAAAGCTAACACCATCTGAAGACACGACAGGTAAGTGAGAGGCATCGACAACGAGTTTTGAGAGGAAAGGGTTAAGGTTTGGCATGGAGTCGTCTCCAGCTTCGGCAGAAGTGAAAGGATCTACGGGCAGGCAGAGAGAGAAAGAGAAAGACAGGAGAAAATGAAACAGACCAAAAACAAGTGGAGAGGAACTGGTGGATGTAAGAAAAGAGCATGCAGAGCAGGTAAAAAAAAAAAAGACAGGTGGCGCTCGACGGCCGCGTCGGTGGCGCTCTACCTGCCCACGCCGGCGCCACGGGGAGGCCTGACGCAGCAGACTGCATGGAGGACTGCATGGGTGGCTGAAACGTCGACTGAAGATCAAACAGGTCGCTCTCCATTTTCACAGCACTGGAATGATAATAATAATAATAATAATAATGATGAACAACATATAATAATAAATATTAAAATAAGCAATAGCTGCAGCCTAAATTGGTTATCAATACAATTAACCAACCAAGTCTTTCCCACAATCGGCTAGAATAAGCTCTATTGAAACGAGAACCTAACAAGGACAATCCCAATAGAAAATGGAGGGAAGGAAAACATTTGGCGATGCAGGCTGTTAATAGAACAGTGATGAAAGTGCTGGCATAATTAATTGCATTTTAATCATCATTTTCTGTTTGCAGCTCCATCTAAAATTTAATGTAAGTAAAGGTACCCGTTGGAGCAGCTCGGTGTGGAGAATAGATCAATGGCCGGAGCCGTGTTAATAGTTCCCCCCGTGGTGGAAACGGGCGACGTATCCGTGGTGGCGAAGGAGGGCCTCTTGGAGAGCTCCTTGAGTCTTTGCTCCTGCAGGAGGAACGACGCACATCAAGATAAAGCAGACAGCGAAGAGAGTGACTCTTGAGATAAGGCCAGCTAAATTGATTCACCTTCAGCGCTTTGAGTCGGGCCTGCTCTTCTTCCAGCGCTGCCTGCTTTTCCCGCTCATCCACTTTGGTGAAAGACATTCCCGTGCTCGCCAGTGACGACACGGCGTTGGACAGAGTGCTGGCCCTGTGGGATGGCCAGACCCACGCTGGGATGCGGGCAACACGGCGTGGCGGTCTCGAGGAAACGGAGTGTGACGGGCGAATTAACATACCTGCTGGCCGCCGTGGAGTCTTTCACCTTCTTGCCCTCTAAAGAGGCCAAGTGCTGCTCCAGAGCTTCCAGGAGGCTGCTGGGAGCCTGTCGCGGCGAGAACACACACAGTCAGCATTCTGCTCACACACCGCGTGACTGTGTGTACACATCGAGACCATGAAGGACAGTGGTGGGAAACCAAGCAAGAACAGAATATAAACCATCCTTTTTATACAGTGGTACCCACAAAGTCAAACAATATCCACATGTACAATTGGGATTTCACAACATTTTCAGGAAAAAGATGCCATAAATGTAAATAACATAAAATAAAAACCCGTCATGGCACCTCAACAAGACCTAATTTCAGCTAGCTGGACTAACTAAAATGTGACAAGAGAAACAATATCCAGAATTTAAAGTAAACGAGTGTGGCTTCTTTTCTTTTGAAAAGTTTATACTTCTGTCATCCCCCACCATAGGCTTAATAAGGCTCTAAGCCAGATTCAGTATTGACCATCTTTTTTTTTTTTTGAACAATGAACTTTGGATCTATTTGTGCTGCGGGAGCACTAAGTGATGAGTGTTAGCCTCTCAGGCTAGCTACCGACTGGGTAGCTGCCATGTGGCTTGCCATACAATTATTCAAGTGGTTGGCATGTCTGCCTCACAGATCATAGATCTTCTCCCTGTGCTTGCGTAGGCTCTCTTGGTGTTCTGGCATCTTCCCACATTCCCGAAAAAATACACTTTCGATCAACTGAAAACTAAATTGTCCAGAGGCATGAATGTGAGTTTTAAGTGGTTGCATACATGTTACTTAAAACAGTGCCTGCCCTGGAGAGTTAAGCTTGTATGATTGCAACAGATCATACACTACCAAATAGTTCCATAAATGATCTCAATGTAAACTTCTGTTTTGAGTCAACCTTCTTAGTACCACTGTATATAAATTGTATTTTCTGCAACTTGAAGGTTCAACATATTCTTGTAGTTGCCCACCACTGATGCACCAATGACTGCATTCCAGCCATACACTTACTCTGCATGAGAGCAACATGTGTATGGGATGACGCACTGTACCGCAGCATGTTCAACAACACTGCGGCGGGTTGTTGAAATGGGCCGCAACTAAGCACAACGGGGCAGCCATTTTGCAGCAAATGAGCTACTCTGATTTTACACCTCACCATGACGAAAAAGTCACCACGTAGACTTGTTTTTTTTCTTTCTTTCTTTCTATGCCTTTGGCTGTTTGACACGACCACGTGGGAGATGGCGCGGAGGCATGCAAAAGGACAACACCGGCAAAGCAAGTCACAGACACAGAAGAAGAGTGAAATGATAGTACTTACACAGACTGTGAACTAAAGTGGAAAGATAAGGGGAGAATACAGAATATAAAGGTGGTGACAGTCAGGGGAGGAATCCATTTGAGCAGCACAGCACCTACAGTACAAGTACGCGTGTAACCTTAACTGTCAATGTGCAACCTTTGTGTGGACCTGACACCTTTATTTACTGTAAAAGGAGGTGCCAAAGAAGAAGAAGAGCAAGAGGATAGAAAAGAAAGCTTAAGGAGGAAGAAAGAAAAAGACATGTAAGAGGGCACCTCCTGTGGAAGCATGCGCTCAAGAGGGAAAGCATGCAAAGTGCAGAGAGAAGAGAGCACAGCCGATGGTGGCCGATCATATTGTGGCCAAAATATCTGGTCAGCATTGGAAGAGGCACCTTGAATGGGATTGTTTTGCCGCCTCACTTTCATCATCATTATACACGCAGCAGAAACGCCATTAAGTACACCTGCATTATCTAGTAAGCGCACTACAAGAGCTGTTAACATGTTGCCTTTAAGACCGTCGCAGAGTGGTGCTATAGTTTGCCGGGGTCTAAAACTGGATGGCATTACAGAGAACCGTTTCTAATGTATTTACCTCATTTTAAGAGGCAAAATGTTACTTTTGCCTCATACAGCTCTTGTACTGGACCTTCTTTATGCACATGAACCTAACATTGTGGTCAGTGAGTGTATACTTTAGTAGGTGATGTTATTGATTTGTGTTGTCAGAAAAGGGGGAGAGACATATAGACACAGAAAGAGAGAGAGCGAGAGAGAGAGAGAGATACAGAAAGAGAGCAATAGAGAGAAAGAGAGCCAGACATAAGAGAGTGCAACCAGCTTGCAAGCTTACCTGGGAAAGGTCTGGAATGTCTCCTCGGTCAATGCCCACCTGCTGTTAGAGCACAAAGAAAGCCAAATTAGTTTTTTTTGTTTTTTTTTTCATCCCTGCATGAGCGCCGACAACCAGCCTGTAAACCACCAAAGTACCTCAGCTACTTTGAGGAACTCTGATATCCGAGTCATTCGGGTGAGGAACTTCTTGTAGATGTCCAGACCTTCTTTGCACTGGGTTTTCTTCATGTCAAAGTACTTCTCTATTTGGTGAAAACGGTGAGGATTAAACGGTGAGATTGTTTGGAGGAGGAGGCTTTTTCTTACCAAGAAGGTTGATGATGCCTTCGTTATAGGCGGCAAAGAGCCTGATGGAGTCTTTGAAGAGGAGCATGAAGGCTGCATTGATGACTCCATTAGTCAGCTCGTTGGCATTGACCTGCGGGAAAGCAATCAGCCATTGTTTGCACACACGCCTGACATTTATCTTTTTGTGGCGTTGGGCCGAGGGAAGACATCAATGCAGCAGACCCGTACACAAGCTGTTTTTTGTGTGTGTGTGTTTTTTTTTTAAAGCTGCAGCAACACCATAGGAGACTTCACCTCAGACTCACATTGAAATCGAGGAGGGCGTCCATCTGATTCTGAATAATGGGGATGGTCTTGATCAGCTTCTCCGTATTCATGGTCCTCATGACGCCGTCCACTCTGAGATGACAGGGGGGAGAATCAGCGGACATGAAGACAGCGAGACAAATGGTAGCCTCCGCTTTAAATTGTTCTTGGGTGCATTGTCCACTCCAAACAAATAAACGCTGCACCTCAAATAGACTCCTCTTTAGTAGATGGCTTTACTGAAGCTCCATTTACACTGCCTCTAAGAGGTGGCGTTTTTTCCGTGTCGCTGTTGTGTTTACACGGCATCGACATGGAATGCGGGGTCATGGAATTTTCCACCTTCTTGAGTAGTATTAGCTAGATGTGCAATACCTGCTCAACACCAGGCCAATACACGCAAATTTGAAAAATCTATGTGTAAAAAGGGTTTATGAAGTACATGTCAAGTCTTCACCACAAGCCACACACCAACTGCAGAGCAGATGTGACGTCTGTAAATCTGATCTTTATGGTAGTGTCTAAGAAATTGCTTCTTTGCGCTGCATTTGGGATTGTTAAGTGGCCACTGACAATATCTAAAGCAATGTGGACAATTTGCCCATTTTCCTATTTACTGCTGCTTGTGTTCACTATTCCTGCAGCCTCTCGAGAGGCCTTTCGTCAAAAATAGGGCACCTTCAAACCGCAGGATAGAACGCCATCAGTGTCAGCGTCTTACCCTCGCTTAACTTTGGTGAAGTCAAAGGCAACCTGTCTGTACGAAACGGCTTTCTCGTTCAGGTATCGACTGTACCTCCGGATAAACGTGGACATGTCGTACCCTGGAATGAACAAAACGGACGCGTGTCACATCATACAAAAATGACAGCTGGCTCAGGGGGCATGAGTGGAGGTGTTGAGGTTACCTTGCAGGCCACTTTTGTCCAAGAAATTACTGAGGTTGAATAATGTGTTCCTCGAAGCCAGGTACTGCACAAAACGCTGCAAATGAGAGCAAGAGGGGGGGGGGGGGGGAAGCATCACTAAAAGGTATTAATCTAATCATACATGCAATCATAATCTGCTTGACATCAGTTGCCTGGGTTGTTGTGAGATTATCGGACATTCCGTGTGTGCGTGGCTCACCTCGTTGCCATACACCATGAGGTGGTGCGTGGTGATCAGGGACTTGAACACGACCACCCAGCTGGTGTTGGTGGTCCTCTCAAACAGCGAGTCGGCCAGTTGGGGAATGTTTACGTTCATCTCGTTGGTGCAGTGGATCAAGTCTGATGTGAGAACAAATGATTGTGATATGTGAATCTCGTACATTCCGTTTCACTCTTTTTTTTAACGTTATAAAGAATCACATTAACGGATGTGATGCAATGAATTGTGACGACCGTTCACATGCTGCCTAAAATTAACCCGAGGCAGGGTCTCCATGGGTGAAAGTGACACTGTGTTGGCACTTCTCATATTTTTGTCTTCATCTACAATAAACTAGTGAGGTGACGTTACGCATTTCTAAACACACGTTGAGCCCATTTGCAGACCACCTGCTGCTGCTGCAGACTATGAATAAACAGAAGTGACCGCAGTGGCGAGCTAAGTTTTGCATGCCTGACCCGGTTACGTTCATATAAATAGTAGGTCACACACGGGCAAGAACAAAATTCTAATGCAAATTTGACTAAGCATTGCACATGGCATGGTCCCACAAAACGTCAAGTGGTGAGCATCTACAAGCAAGGGTCTCGAACCACATAACCCAGCCGTGGTACCGGATGGCGCAAATTGTCATTTTGTTTCCATTTATCTGCCAAAAGGTGACCACTTACAGCAAGTTACTTCTCCACCCAATGCACCAAGCTCGCAAAATAACAAAATTTTAAAATAACCAAATTTCAAGTTACCTCTAAAAAGTATCTCCAAAACCAGGTTTTACATTAGCTAAAAAATGGCATGTTTGTTGAGCCATGGTGCTGCAATTCTCAGACCAAAGGCGACTCAATGGTAGCACAAGCACACAAGCGCGGTTCAATAAACAATGGGGGACAATACAAGTACAAGTAGTAAGGGCTGTACAATAGTATCAACTAGGGCTCGACCAATATAGATTTTTTTTTAGGCAGATGCCGATTCCACTATTTGGCAGAATAAAATTCCCATAACTTAATTAAAGTAATAATAATGACTAAAAGAGAATGTATGTTTTGGTCACTTAACGTTTACAACAATAAAGATATGAATTACAGTTGGAAGATTTGACCGTTTAACTTTTTAAAATACTTAAATCCCTAGTATTTGTTTAACTTCACAACAGACAGAATAATCAGCAAAATTGGCAGCTTTTTTGACGATTTTTGGCCGGCAGGTTTAACAGCATTATCTTTGTCTTATATTTTAAAAGTGTAAAAATAAATAATTACCTATATTGCCCCCCCCCCCCCCCACTCTAAAGAGCTAATATCGGCCAATTAAATTAACCGGCCGATTGATCAGTCGGGTCTATTTTTGATGATCAACATAAAATCCTTTTTTGGGCAGTTTCTTTGTGGAATTTGTATTACAGTATTAATGATTAGGGTCCAAATTGAACCTTACAATAATGTGATGATTTTACCCCTCTCTCCACTCAATTTGGTAAGGGCTCATCAATCCATAGGATCTAACGTGACCTCCTTGTAATAGTAATCAGCAGATAGTGTGCTAAATTCATTCAGCTTTCCGTTCACTGATAGCAGCCGCTGCCAGCGATCAGTGAATCATACATGTGCTGTCCCACTTGCTCGCGGCTCCTACTATTTCCTAATATCCGCAGTATTGGCCGAGGGATGAGAGTCAAAGCTGCTCGGCCTGATTTTAAACATATGTATTTAACACCAACAAACCCGGCTGTCGACAGCACCGATCCAATTGACGGGGTAATTGGTCCTCCCTTCTTTTTCCCGTCCTATATTTGACTCCTCAAAGTAGGGCAGGATAACCTTCACGAAAAGCGGCCGCGAGTGAGCATGGGTGACTGACTGCACGGCCTAGTGAAGAAGAAGAGTGAGGAGCAGGAGGATGAATATGGAGGAGGCAATGCCGTGTCACAGCAAATACTTCGTTTTTGGGGGGCTTTCGTGGGACATAACCGTACTCGTGTGACAGCCGTAATGATTCATTCTGAGGGGAATGACTTGCCTTGCGTCAGCATGACACACAAAGATAACTTGTAGGGAAATAAATCATGTTACGTGTGGGCTCAAAGTGCAAAGTTTAACTCGGGGTCACACTAAATGTAACTAGCTGAAACTTAACTACAGGGTGGGACAAAAGTAGATATAAGAAAATGTCATTATTACATTAATATTTATTGCAATTTATGAAACAATTTAAAGTCATACATGCTCAAAATGTGACATTTTATTGCAACATACCACATTGCAACAAACAGCACCACACAATTGCATCAATAAATTAGTAAAAGCTTCCAAAATGAACTAAGTTGTAGCATTATCAAGCAAGGGTCACAGTTTAAAAATTGGGTTTTAAAGAAAGCGTGAGGGGTTCATGGAAAGAAATGTTTAGAATTCCAATATAGGAACACAAAACTGTGTTTCCAACCTCGGTGAGGGTTTAAAAGTAAGATTTTAAGCCAGAGTTAAAGTTACAAAAGAGGATGTCTATTTGCAGTTCAGGTTTCAGTTTTGGGGTTCTACCCTGGATTAAGGTTTGTAGTTAGGCTTTCAAGACAGGTTCTCAAACCAGGTTTGGGTTTCAAGATAGAGTTTGTAGCCTGGTTTAGGGTTTCAAAATAGGATTGCAAAGCTAGGATTTCATGGTAGTGCATGTAGTTGTGTTGACCGAATGGAGACCCAAAGACTCCCGGTGATCCTAAAAAGTGTATACCAACATCTGGGCGACTGTACAGAGTCAGACGATTCTGTATGCCAAAAGCATTTGTGGTTAGAATGGTTAAAGTAGGTTTTTTTTTTTTTTTTTTTTTTTTTTTTTAAATCAATCACATCTTTATTTCTTGTTATAATTGAAAGTCTAGCTGTAAAATGTTCCTCGGCCCATAGGATGCCTACTAGGCTACCAACCCGTTGCTGCAACTCATGACACCTTGGGGGAGTCACCTGAGCAGCACAACAGGTGTGCCACCTGCCAACAACACAAAATGGGACTGACTACAAGCCTATTCCTAAAAAAACATAACTATTAATATTGACAATAAAAATTCTTCAAATGAACGAAGACTAGAGGTGATAGTAAGTAATATTTAATGGCAACAATCATATTAAATGTCAAATCAGGCCCTTGCTCATACTGTCATTTTATGCTGATAGCAATTAGTACTACTACCACTGTCGCCTTCAAATACAAGCGAAGAACTAAAGCGGGACTATGACGACAAGAAACATCATTTAGCATCAAGCAGCTCCAAACACGGATACAGTAATTAGTAGAAAACACACAAGAGAGGAAACGTAGCTTAATTTGCTGTATTCGACGTCCATCTCCGTGACGTGCGCTAGCGTTAGCATTGTTAGCGGCGCCTCAGGCTTTGAGGCCTAACAGCCGCCATAACCACACCAGTGGGAGGCTTTTCGCGTCGACACTTTGCTTTTTAATAGTAAACAAAAAGAGACAATTAAGCATACTTACAGTCTAAATGCTTCTTCTTCGGACCCATTATTTCGTGAGTGGTGGCCTTGCATACTGTTTTGGACACGGCGGATCCCGTTACGCTGTGCTGGGCTGCCGTTATCCGGTCCGTAATGCTCTGCCCCGACATCTTCGCTCAGTCGGTACAACTCACACACCAAAAAAGAATTCTGGGGAGTGGGGAGGGGGGAAAAAAAGCACACTTGCCGGCGTTTATATTCGTCAATGATCCCTAGCGGAAGGAGAATATAACGTCCACCTCCTTGCGAAACCTGGCCGCACTCCTCCTCGCCTCTCCCACCGCGGTGGTTGGTATGAAATCAGAGCTAGGCTAGTAGTCGGCTATTATAATAAGGAGGGCGGAATGTGGCGACAACAACAACAAAACGTTCACAATGTGTCGTTGCGCCGCTAGCTGCCCGTCGCACATTCAAGGGTTGCGGTGTTTGCACTCATCCGCCCCGGCTCTCGGTCTCGCGCTCATCCCGCTGTGGCACACCGGATCCCCGCCTGCCTGCCTGCCTTGCGCCGCTCCGCCTCCCGGTGCCGCCGTTGCCAAAGCAGTGCAATGGTGGGAAAGAAGGAGGACGCCGAACGGGCCCAAAGTGGGGGAAATGGCGGAACTTGTCAGGATTCACACGACGCCCCGCTGATCCAGGATCAGATCGGACACCGACGAGCCTTTTCAGTCCGATGTGACGCAGGTGCACGTTAACTGACCTCAGTTTAGCTGAGGAGGAGTATGAGGAGTCGTCAGGGACATAATTCACGATTACGTTTCATACTGAAATGCTCACACGCAGAGCTGATATTTTTGCTTTTTTAAGCTCAGATGCACTGGTCTAACATTCTATAACACACTCCCGAAAACGTTTATTTAAAGGCTACAATTAATATATTTTTCTCCCCGCTCACATTCACGAGTGAAACACACACTACTGAAACAATCATACAAACTACTGAAAAGCCTGCATACATATTAAACTTTCTTTTTTTTTTGCTTACACAGTGAAACACTCTCACACTCATGGATGAATCTTTTCACTTATCCACTTATGAAATTCTCACACACGACTGATGTCGCATATTACTGATGTTTTTGTCCAAAACGTTCATTCAAACATTACTAAAAATGATCTCGTACACACTACTGAAACACTCTGACATTCCTGAAGCACTGTCGCACACAACAGAATATTTTTTGCATCCACTATCTAAACAGACACACACACAAATGTTTTCTCAGATAATACTGAAACACTCAAACCCATTGAGGGTTTGACATTAACAAACAACATTAATGTGTCAGAACACTCCAAGTTTTTTAGCTTTTTTTGAATACCTAATATTTTTGAATAATAATATTCAATACTTAAAAAATTGTGCGCTACATACTTTCATGCATTTTGGCCACTGAGACTACACACTTGACTATTTCATCCACAGATAGGCCTACATAAAATTTTGATTTTTTTTTTCAAGTATTGTTTTAAATCAGGGCCAGTGTATATATATATATATATATACATCCTGCCCATTATAAACACAATTATTTCCCACAAAGTTGACATTTTTGAGTTGTTATTGTTTTTTGGCAAATATTGTTTGTAAATACTGACACTGATGACGTTTTTTGTTTGAACATATAATCTGGATTTGCAGGTGCAGATGCCAAATGCATACTTTACATCAAATAAACATGAGTGTAAGATGTTTAGAAAATCCCCCGTTATTGTTTAGTGGTGAATTTTATTTTTGGTCTTAAAAAATAAAACCTATTTAAAAAAATAAATAAATAATAATAAATAAAAATAAATAAATAAAGGCAAGATGAGCGCCATATCGCTATCAAATAGAATCATACCACAGTTTTTCCTCGAACTTCCCGCCTCAGCTGTAACCTTTGCACCCCTGAGCCGTAAAGTGGAGGTTGCACATGTGGTGCAGTGACAGTTGCTGAGCACAGAGGGGCAGCAGAGAACCATACGTACACAACTTGTCGACTCATAGGCCTACTTGAATTCAATCAACTCCTACATTTACAGTTGATTGTTCTTTTTCTGGAAAATAGGGGTCAATGATGAATATCCACGCGATCCACAATACAGTACATGTGGATACACACAGACAAGGAGAAAGTATCGCATTGTATTTATACACAATGACATGTACTATTGTGTTTCCCTGCTCCATTTGGATTAGTTGCACGAGTCCAAAACAAACTATTTTTTCAGCAATCGTAGTGGGCAACACATCTGTTCTTCAAAGCTCCAGGTTGGAATCTTGGGTTCGGCCTACCTGTGGGAAGTTGACATGTTTAACAAGTTAGAAAGAAAACGTTTTGTAATGGTATAGTTTGGTTAGTAATAAAATGGAGTTAAATTGAATTTGAAATGCCACTTAAAAAAATAGTGCAATAAATTTAATCAATTATAATCTCAGTTAATTAAAATTTTTAATGCATATACTGTTTAGTGTTAGGACTTGCTATTTTTTTTAAATTATCACTCTAATATTTGTTGTTAATGAGCAATGTTGACTTAACTTGGGACAACTTGCTGAATTTCCCTACCTCCTCTGCTAAATTGACCTTCGGTGTGAACAGGGGCGTAATTAAGGAGGGGTACGGTGGGGTCCTAGCCCCCCGACTTTCTGAATCTGTCCTCCCACACTTTACAGCCAATAAAACAATTAAAATTTGTTTTTAACATTGTAACACATATTTCTGAGTTGCCCTTGAACGCATTACAAACTTTCATCATAGGCAACCTTTGAACTGATTTTTTTCAAACAATGAACTAACTGTAAGTTAGGTAAAATCGTTATAGGTTCATAATGCAGCCAATTTATGACAAAAAAAAGCTACAACCGGCTCCATTTTAGCACCCACCCTAATGAGGATAAGCAGTTTAACACATGGATGGATGTTATGTCATCAAATATGTCAATTTTTCATGCTTTTGTGCCCCACATAGAAACCATCTATAAACTATTTCTATTTCTAGCCAAATACCTCTAAACGCTTCCTCTTCTGTCGAGGTGAAACCCCAAAAAAAGTTCCTGGCTTTTGGAATCACAGCTTACTGAGCGTTGAATCCCAGCAGGGCCTTTGATGAGGGCTTCACTTTCCCGCCCGCGTTCAAACCGGCGCGTCGGATTACCGCCTCACTCTCACGGGTTTTGTGACGCCGAGTGTGGATGTTTCAGCTCCATCAGATAGCGGCAGCTCTATCTGGCACATCTTGAAAGTGGCGGTGGGTCATGACTCGTGGGCCTTTAAAGGCCTCTGAGCGCAACGGCGCGCGAACTGACGGGTCGGGTTCACCAGAACGAGGCCCGGGATGGCTTCAATGGCATCCTGCATGAGGAAAAATCACTACGATCTCCCATGCCGAACATGACGACGGTTGAAGTTGCAGAAAATGAATCATTTAGAGGAAATCGAGTCAGAAATTTTCTTTACAATATGTTCGAAGCGCTCCCACTAGTCTAAGCACAACATTCTGATGAACTCTTTTACTGCCAAAGACGGCTATAAACGTCGAAAATTAATTTAAACTATTTCTATTAGTTTAACATTTTTTTCCCACTTTTGTTAACAAGAATATGAAAACCTAGTTTTTTTTATTGTACATTTAGAACAGATATGAAATTTGTGATTAATCGCGAGCTAACTAAAGAAGTCATGAGATTAATTACGATTAAAAACTTTAATCGCCTGATGCCCCAAATTTTTAATAATATTTTCTCTCCTTTTTTAAAAAAAAATTCATTCACTGCCGTTGACGGCTATAAACGTCAAAAAATAATTTTAACTATTTCTAATAGTTTAACATTTTTTTCCCACTTTTGTTAACAAGAGTATGAAAACCTAGAATTTTTTTATTGTACATTTAGAACAGATATCAAATTTGTGATTAATCATGAGTTAACTAGTGAAGTCATTGCAATTTAAATTATTATTATTATTTTTTTAATGAATTTATGGCAGTGAATGAGTTAATATTGCTTTTGCAGAAACCACCCGATTCAGGGGGCGGCCATTTTGCTATTCGCTGTCAACTGAAAATGACATCACAGTGGCTAAGGGCTCGGGCAACATCCAATCACAGCTCAGTCCACAAAAACAGGTGAGCCGTGATTGGATGATGTATTTGACATTTAATCCTATCTAGGTAATGTTTTCAAGACATATGATTCAAAATAGGCCAAATAACACACTCGGCAGGAGAGTGTGATTTGATGTCAAGAAGCTCGTGCTTCTGAAAGACAAGCCCAGAAGTAGAGCACATGGCTATACACTGACTAAATAGGTCATGAGCTGGGTGGGAGTTGTAAAATAAGAAAGATGCTAACGGGCTCGCCATATGTATTCATTTCACGCGTTTGCGGCCATCTGATCCCGTTCGACAGCTCAGTGCCACTTGTTTGCTTGCATGCGGCCCATATTTGATTTCAGCTCTACCTCATCGTCAACAGCCGCGGGCTTCATCGGGAATTCCAAACGGGATCGGAGGCCGACACGTGAGGCCGAGTCGGAGGACGGAAGGCCTGTACTGACACGGGTCTGAAAGAGGTGGAAGGAGTAAGATACGGTATTTTGGTTAATATTGCGATAGTCGAATATGAGTTAAGCAGCAAAATCCAGCAGTTTTTGTCACTATCAGAAGGCGGCCATTTTGCCACTTGCTGTTGAGTGAAAATGACATCACAGTTGCTCAGAGAGGTAACAACCAATAACAGATCAGCTTCAGGAAATAGGTGAGCTGTGATTGGTCGTTACCTGAGCAACTGTGATGTCATCTTCAGTTGACAGCAAGTGGCAAAATGGCCGCCCTCAATTTTTATCAATATCAGAAGGCGGCCATTTTGCCACTTGCTGTTGAGTGAAAGTCACAGTTGCTCAGGACTCAGGTAATGACCAATTACAGCTCAGCTTTAGAAAACAGGTGAGCTGTGATTGGTCGTTGCCTGAGACCTGAGCAACATTGATGTCATTTTCACTTGACAGGAAGTAGCAAAATGGCCGCCTTCTAATATTGATAAAAACTACTGGATTTTGCTGCTTAGCTCATATTCCCCAAATGTAATAATCAGAATGTTATGTTTAGACTAATGAGGTCACCGATGACATATTATTGTCAAGAAATGTTTAAGGTTGACTTCCGCTTTAATCGCCATAAAATCCAAAATACTGTGGTAATTGTTTTGATATTTTCAGAGGTTGAAGCATTTTTGTGTCATGAATCCACATCTAGCTTTTGTACATTTTATATTTGTGCTCATACGTTATAAACGTTCAAGCGCAACTGTAGAATACATGGCGTACATTTTTCTAAAAATGTCCGAGCTAGTTTGAATTTTATTTCACAGTTCTAAAGTAAAAAAAAAAAAAGTATTGTATTGGAGTGTATTGGAATTCTTCTGCAATGTAGTTTTCATAAAGGGTTGATTTGTCATGTTATCATATAAAAAGAGCAGCGGGTAAGCGCATTACCTCGAGGACAAAAGTGTAAAACGAACTCTACATTTCCATTTTTCTTGTGTGGTGCTGAATGCGCGGCCCGGCATCGGCCTCGAGAGCCTTCTAGTGACGCTTTGTGCATCCCAATCACCTACGGACAGCTCCGCATCGGACCATGAGCTGACTATTATGTGGATGTGAATGTGGGCCGCCGCGGTGGTCGATGACAGCTGAATTCCTGGGCCGACCCCCCTCCACCCCTTCAACTCATAAGCGGCTCCCCCACCTCTAGTGAGGCCCGGCGTTTGTGCCAGCTGACAGGTGATGATCAGAAACGGCGGAGGCGGGTGGGAAACGGCCCAGCCAGCTCCGGTTTCGAGGCTCCGTGAAAAGATTTGTTGAGGCCGTTTCAGATCTGATGGAGGTTCCCACGTCCGTCACCGAGGTTGTGTTTGGATAATAGGCGCCGCTAGCTTTCATATCCGCGCACACACAACAAAATGCAGGCGAAGCTTGCCATCAAAAGTAGCCCCGCCTCCCCGCCATCACCTTCTCCCTGGTGGGGTTGCTTTGAAGGCATCAGGAAACGGTTAAACAGGTGCAGAAAAGAGAGCAGTAGGGGGTGAAATGAGGCGCGACCCGGCTTAAAAAGGCCTTGATGGGGGTAGGTTGGCGGCCATCATGAGCGAGTGAGGCGAGGGGGTGGGCAGAAGGGGATCGGAGAACCCGGAGATAGACGGTGGCACTACTTTGATCGAGGTCACAGAGGGCAGTCGCCTCCGGACTCTTTCTCGCGCTCGGGAGATAAACGCCACTTTTGAGCGTCCGCCCCGGGGAACGCGCGGCACGCCATGTTGACCCTCTGAAGATGATGGCGGCCAAACGTCTCGCGGGTGCCCAAATGACGCCATCTTGCCTCCTCGTCCTACTCCTGATGAGCGGCGTCGCGTCGGTGTCGGCGCAGTTTAACGGATACAACTGTGACGCCAACCACCACAGCAGGTTTCCTGGTGAGGATGACGTACGGCCACCGCTCACAACATCAGGACCGCTTAGCATTTCTTTACAAACGTCATGTCAACTTTTGCCTGTGGTAACTTGTAGATTGCGTCATACCATCTCGAAGCTAGTCATACCATGTTGAATCAAATCGGAATCCCACCGAATCGAATGGACTCGTTCTACATTAAAATTGAAACGTCCTTGAATCGCATCAAACTCCTTGTCTCGAGATTCGTATTGAATCGTTTTTTTATTGGGGAGATTCACCCTTAATAAATAAATGAATGAATGAATAAATTAATTTAATTAAATAAATAAGCGTTTTCAAACAACATTTTTTAATCAGATTAATCGCCTTAGATTTTTGATTAATCGCGATTAATCACGATTAATCGCTTAATTAAAAAGTTTTGGTTTTTTTAATCAAGATTTTCTTCCCGTCAAATTTGAAGAGCATCTGTTATGTGCTAATTCTTTCAACATTTAATGTTACGAGGACGTCTTCAACATTTTTTGATCCCCTGCACACGCTCATCTTCCTCTTTTGCTAATCAATTCATTATTTGCATAATTTAAAATAGGGGAAAAAAATGACTCGTGAACGAATATTCCTGATGTCATACACAAACATGTAATAAATGTTTTACTTTAATGCATGTAGTTAAGTTTATTGCTCAAACACAACTTGTGCTACCTTAACGTAACCATCTGCTGGATTCAAATTAATAGTGTGATTAAATCTATGTTAATACATGAATTTTTTTTTTTAAATAATTGTCATTTTTTGCTATTTTCATGCCTAAATCCTCTCCTCATGATGCAAATAAATGGTTAACATTTTTGTGTTTCCTGAAAAATCTGAAAAATATGACTTGGGCAATATATAAAATATATTGATATATGAAATCAATCTAAATTGTATTTAAAAAAAAAAAATAGAAAGCAAGACCTTTCAAAAACTATTTTCCCTCATGTTTAACTGAACTACTGCATAATTATGATGTTGTAATTTATTAGTTGATAGATGCACCTGAAACGGAGGTAATATTAGACATAACTCTCATTATGGTGCAATGTACATAGTCATACAACACTGCACACAAACTATAATTGTAAATATAATATAGTTATTGTTAAATTGATATCGGTCTGACAGTATCAAAAAATACCAAAAATCATATAATTTGCAGAGGCAGAATATTTGATACAGCTCGTCCTGCTACGCGGATCTCAAAAATAAATGAAAACAGATTCAAAACAGGAGGTAGACCTTCAGAATCTAATGAGTCAGTTTGAGCTGCACTCCATCAAACTGACAAGTATGTCTTATCATTTTTAATATTCTAATAAGGAGGGGTGCTTGACCATATTTAAATATTCAGTACATTATAATGAAATCTCTTTTTTTAGACACACCTGTCAGTATGATGCAGTGCAGTTAGTTATAAGCCAAGCATACAATAAAACTGATTTGATCAAAATAAAGTAGTAGACTGCAATAGCATTATCATATGCTATATACAAACTTCTATAAAATGGGTGCAGCTACCTAAAATGGATTTTTTTTAAATAAAAAAATAAAATTAAGTTTGACTTCTTAATGTATTTTTAAGTATTACAACTACTACTGAATAAAAAATAAAAATAAAAATAAAAATAAAAATAAAAATAAAAATAAAAATAAAAATAAAAATAAAAATAAAAATAAAAATAAAAATTAAAATAAAAATTAAAATTAAATTAAATTAAATTAAAAATAAAATATACAAAATACCAAACAAATAAATAAATAAATAATAAAACATTGGCTTTTCACACACGGTTTAGGGGAAAATACGTTTTTGAAATAACATTTGGCTCCTGGATGCTAATTTTGGCAGTGTACAGTAAGTCTTTTGAAAACATAACAATAACAACAATAACGATAATGATAATAAGTTCGCTCATTGGGAACCCTGTATTCGATTATGAACTAATTTAAGCTAAAACACTTCACATAACTTCTTTGCAAACGGCCTTTGTATTCATTCATGTTTGTTGTAGAAAACAATTGTCTACAAAATCACATTTATGTTTGATGTACTGTATTTGAGTACGTTTGGGCCCTGAAGCTGCACAATCACATACTCACAGTAAAAAACGAGCTAATGTCGTTTACAAGGCGAGCGGGACATCAGCGTGTACTGCGGCGTGCAGACCATCACGGTGAAGATCAACTTCTGCCCGGTGCTGTTCTCCGGCTACACCGACGCGGACCTGGCGCTCAACGGTCACCATGGCGACGCCCAGTGCCGGGGCTTCATCAACAACAACACCTTCCCCACGGTTGTGCTGTTCAGCATCGGCCTCAGCACCCTGGAAGCTTGCGGCAACAGCCTGGAGGTAAACAACACGCGCAGACATATTGGGATGTAATCAATACGTTGGCTTCATTATGGGATTTTTTTGACTTAGCAGCAAGTGACGTGACTTTTTCTTTCTCCGCAGGTCAGCACAGCCCTCGGACCCAACGCCTACGGGAACATGTCGCTGGTGCAAATCGGGAACGTCTCCGGCTTTGTTGACACCCCCGACCCGCCGACTATCATCAGCTACCTCCCTGGATTGTTGTACAAATTCAGCTGCAGCTACCCACTGGAGTACCTGGTCAATAACTCACAGCTGGCATCGTAAGTTGACCCCCCCCCCCCCCCATCCCCCGATACTCTTTAAGTAATCAATCAAGAGTTGGAACAGGAATGTGACATTCATCTAATCATTGTCAAGATGTTTTGGACCGTCATCAGAAACCAATTAAAAGAGAACGTGTTTTGTTATTGCCGCAGAAAGGATACTGCATATTGATTTCAATTAAGGTGCAACTAATCAATTAATTGACAACTATTTTGCTAATTGAATGTTTAGCATCTCTGATTGTAGCCTGTCAACAGTAAATATTCTCCGATTTCTGTAGTCCTTCACGCCAATAAGGCATTCACAAACATCTGCTTTTACTTTGGAAAAGGAAGATCAACATTTTTTGCGTGGATTTATTCCAGGTACTCCGGCTTCCTTTCACAAACCCAAAACATGCATGTTTAGTTTCAGTGAAGACTCTAAATCGGTGGTTCTCAACCTTGGAAAATACTTCCAAAGTGATCAACATCAACAAATAGTAATTTATTATTGACAGCCACTGTGACATTATTAGTTTTAACATTAACACTGCACTTAGATATAGGGGAGAAAAACTACTTAAAAATTAATTTCATTAAAATGCATTGCACAGAAAGGATAAATAAACCTAAATAAAGGTTTGAAAACAAGTACTGTAGTTTTAAAATATTTAATTGCAATGCATGGGCCAAAAACTGAACTGCACTGTACTAAATTAAAATAATTTTTAAGTCACTAGAGCGTTAAGCACATTCTCAGCAGTTAAATCAGTGATTCTTTGACATACCACTAGAGGGAGCCAACGTACCATGAGTGGTACCACACTGTTTGTATCTGAATGTCATTGTGAATGATTGTTTGTCTGTATGCGCCCTGCCAGGTCAACAAAAACTGACAAAATAACTGAAACTAAAATTGAGAAGAAAAAGAGAAACATTTCCGTGAGTGAAATAAGATAAAAACAAAAATGTTTGAAAAAATGAAACCTACACTGTACAACCTGGTTTAATATTTCTCAATCGGAATTCAAGCCACAGATCCACTTTAGGAGTTGGCAACTTGGTAAACAAGGGATGGACAGCGAAACCAGCTTAGTTTAGACATTAGGTTTGTGATTACGTAAGATGAGAAGCATTATTAGGCACTGCGCTAAGTTGAATTCAAAGCCTATGGACAGTTATACAAGGCCTGCATTTGATTTGTTGATTTTTTTTTTTTACATTTTTGTTGAATTTTCATGACAGTGTTTTTTTTTTTTATCTTGCACACAAATACAAAAAAAACAAAAACTAAAACTAATAAAAAATAAACTAAAACGAAACAAAAAAAACAAAAAACTAAAACTAAAACTAATAAAAAATAAACTAAAACGAAACAAAAAAAAACAAAAACTAACAAACCAGCTCAGAAACTTAATTCAATGTAACTTAACCAAAAAAAAGAAAGAAAGAAACTTAAAACGAAATGAAAAGTAACAATAATGAATATTCCATAACTTTTACAATCCTGGGGCTCTGCAATTGGCTGGCGACCACTTCAGGGTACGCATTAACCCTGCCTCTCACCCAATTTCGTTTCGGATAGGCTCCACCCCACCCACGACCCTGATGAGGACAAGTGCTATACAAAACGGATGGACTGAGAAGTCTATTCATTTGAACTGTGTTGCTAACCAAAACAGAAGCACCTTCTGTCACATTGAAACTTGAACTCGGGACCACATCTAGACTCCTTTGCACAGTATAAAAAGATCATCTCTCACTGTCGAGTATCTTGCTCCGCCTTGTTTATTTTTGATTTAAACGCCACTTTCAATTAACATACTGTAATCGTTGGTATTTTTAAATATGATTTCTAAAACAAAACACAAAAAAGTAGTTGAGTTAATTAATACCCCAGCGGCTATTTGCGTAACACAAAAGCCTTGAGGTGAGATAGAGCTGTAAAGTCTTATTGATCACTGAGCTCACACGCTGCATCTTTTCACAGCTCGTCAGTCGCAATATCCGTCAAGGACAGCAACGGCACGTTTGTCAGCACGTTGAGTCTCATGCTGTACAATGTGAGTGAGCCAACTCGCCTTGCTTGGTTGCACGGCAACTTCTCGACTTCAAGTCTTTGTTGGGGTTCAGAAGAATGAGTGTTTGCTGAAGTGCGTGATCATTTCCGATGCGTGTGGAATGTTTTCATTTCTCTGTGCTTTGCAGCAGGGATTCACAAACTGGTTTTCAATTCCAGACTGAATTTTGGTAGTTTTTGGAGTTTGCTCGGATGCATCATGCGTCGCCATAACGATGATGTAAAGATGCGAATGTAACAAGATATTAACTCATTTACTGCCATTGACGGCTAAAAACGTCAAAAATTCATTTGAACTATTTCTAATAGTTTAACATTTTCCCCCCCTCTTTTGTTATAAAGAGTATGAAAAGCTAGAATTTTTTTATTGTACATTTAGAACAGATATAAAATTTGTGATTAATCGTGAAATAACTAGTAAAGTCATGCGATTAATTACGATTAAAATTTTAATCATCTGACGCCCCCAATTTTTTAAAATATTTTCTTATTTTCTTTTTTAATTCATTCACTGCCATTGACAGCTATAAACATAAAAAAATAATTTTGAACAATTTCTATTAGTTTAACATTTTTTCCACTTTTGTTAACAAGAGTTTGAAAACCTTGAATTTTTTCATTGTACATTTAGAACAGATACAAAATTTGCGATTAATCGTGAGTTAACTAGTGAAGTCATACGATTTTTAATTACATTTAAAAATGTTAATTGCCTGTCGCCCCTAATTTTTTTTAAATATTTTTTTAATGAATTTATGGCAGTGAATGAGTTAATTTTAAAAAGCCATTTGACAGGAAACTTTATGTCTGCCTGAGATCAATAAAATAGCCCTATTAAAAATGTTGTTCGGAGTTTATTAGAAAACACAGCTATAATTATGATTATTACAATTCTTATATATATTTTAAAAAAGTATGACTCCTTTTAAAATAATGTTAAAAGTGATTTGATTTTGGTCTTCTTCAATCATGAAAAATAATTGTCAGATTCGTCACATATATTTCATTCCCCCCCCTGTAATTAATTTATAAGCCGAAAGCAACTCTATGTATATATTATTATTATTATTATTATTATTATTATTATTAGCAGTTGTAGTAGTTGTTATATTAACAGAAACTTATCGTATTACCGTAAATATAAGGGATATACTGTAGTTTAAAAAAAAAAAAAAACTTTCTTAAATTTACATAAAAAAGTACATACTCTTATTATTGTATTTTATACACAACCATTGTAGTCTAATATGAAATATGGTACAGCGAAAACCCATTAAAAAAACAAAACAAATACACATGATTAAAAATGTAATATTCAATTTAATATGATACTTTTATTTCATATTTCCCCACACAATCAAATATTATTTGTCTTCTGTGTGCGATATTATAAATATTTCTGAAGCTATGTTTCTATTATCATCATTATCATTATTTTTTTTTTTATTGCAATAAATTGGGGTAATACCATCTGGTAGCATATACAGTACGTATATTTATTTACTGAACACATAGAAATAGTATATATATATATATATATATTTTATTTTTTATTTTATTTTATTATTATTATTATTTTTACAATTTTTTTTGATAAGGACAAATTCTTGCTAATCAATTTGTATACTTTTTGCGTAGGACTCCACATACAACCAAATGCTCTCCATCCCGATGGCCGGACTGGCTTTGAAGACGAGAGTGTTTGCTGCAGTCAAGGCCACAAACCTGGACAAACGGTACCCGTGAAGCGGTTATTTAACGCCGAGCCAATTCTAAAGACGCGATATGAATGAAAATAAGTCAATGGCTGACGACATTGACGCCGCCATTATGATATTATACGACACGGAGGCGCCAGGCCGTGACAGACGGAGAAAGGCCCCGTGTGTGCTTTCCCATGTGTTGTGGGGCGGCTATCTGGCATCCCAATCTCACAGTTTTGTCCCCCTGCAGTTGGAACATCTTGATGGACTACTGTTACACAACCCCCTCAGGGAATCCTAATGATGAACTCCGCTACGACCTTTTCCTGGGGTAATCTGACTTGAACCACAAAAGGGGAGCTTTTAGCCATTCAGGCCCGTGACTGAAAGCAACAATGTCTAAAGGTCATATCGCATGCGTGGCTTTCTCTCTGTCTCGGCACAGCTGCTACAAAGACCCTCAGACCACCGTTTTCGAGAACGGGAAGAGTCAGATGGGGCGCTTTTCCTTTGAGGTTTTCCGCTTTGTCAAGCACCGGCACCAGAAGATGTCCACCGTGTTTCTGCACTGCGTCACCAAGCTGTGCAAAAGCGACGACTGCATCATGCTCATGCCGGTACGTCTTCATCGCCTGACTTTACCGTCCCGGGATGACGATTTTGTTGTGGGCAGATCTGCGGGCGACGTCGAAGGCGGGACGAAGGGGCCGGCCTCGGTTCGCCTCCGTCCGCCAGTGGGAACGCCGTCATTAGCGCTGGACCAATAATCACCAGGAGTGGTACGAACACATTTTTTTGATATAAGGTGTAACATATTTGGTAGGTATACAAATTAACTCATTCACTTCCAGTCATTTTCACTGAAGCAACCCCCTTCGCTCACAGTTGTTTTACTGTATTTTGACTAATTTTGCAAGGCCCACACAATATTGTGTTTTTGTTGCTATAAAAACATGGAACATGGAAGAAAGTTTAGAGTCTCATCTTTCATCAGCAAAAAAAGTCTATTTCTATCTGTTTCCATTTTGGAGCAATTAGCATTAGAGTATAGCTAAGTTTCATCGTTATTCACAAATCTGTTTAAAACATGGGAAAAAAAGACTTATTGCAACATGGCCCTGGTTGATCTCTCACACTCTGCTGCCACCTGCTGGCCGTTTTTTTTGTAATAACTAACATTGCTTTAGCCACATCTTCAGGTCAGAGGCTGCATCAAAGCCTTCTGTATGCTCTAGCATAAAAAAAACATTGAAAAAACGTATAAATACGTTTTGGGGACCATGGCAATATTTAAAATAGAATATTTTTGTACGTTTTTGGGAGCAAATTGTTTTAAAGTATAGCTGAGTATTATTGTAAAACATGAACTATACATACCTACGTACACTGTATAAACAGTAGGGCTGAACCGATATGGATTTTTTGCGGCGTATACCAATTTCTGAATTAAAATTCAGATAACCGATTAATCGTCCAATTACCGGAGAGGTAAGCACGGCAATGAATTTTGCACATCCGTCAATATATGACTGGATAGCCGATATGTATATATATATATATACATATATATAAATAACAATTTGTGTTTTTATTCCAGATGATACCCCCATCAACAACACTCAGCTTGGTAAGCAGTCTTACACAATATTTGTGAAATACACCAAAAAAATAATAATCTTTCTGGGATGCTAGGACTGATGACAAGGTATATTTGCTGTTGCTGCTTTTTACCACGTTTTTCTGACAAAAAACAACAACAAAGCGTGGTTGTGATAAGTTCATGTAAAAGCAGGTTATCTGCGAAGTTTGTCATTTGACCTTTTCAGCGCCAGGCGACCCCTCCCAGCTGATGAATCCGGTGACCACGGCGCTGATTTCAGGCGTGGTCATCCTGGGCGGGATGAGCGTCGGCTTCATACTGCTGTCGCTGCGCCTCCTGCGGAAGTCCCGCCTCCCGCCGTCCTCCTTGGCCGCCGCAGCCTCAGGAGCTTGGAACCCTGCTTTTAAATGAAACACGTTAAATTATCAACACACTATAGAGTGAATTAATTTGCACGCACATGGTTAAAGGTGTGTTTCAGGTGTTGTGTACCGCCTACATTTATGATATCCGCTGAAGGATTAGATGTACAGTACATACAGTATAAATGGAATTTCAAGTTAGATAGCTTGAATTTTTATAAGGCAGAAATATTAAGATGGGTGCATCCATGCCATTATCGTTACTGATGCTGATGATTGCAATAAACCATCAAGTATAGAAGAAGCATGATTTAAATTAGATTTTTAACTTCTTTTTTTTTTTATAATTAAAAGGAAGCGTAATTTTTCTAAGATGCTTTTTTAAGATTTTAGAAATGTCAAAAACATTTTGAACATGTTTCTGTTTAAACTGTTGAACACTAAATAAAAAACTGAATTGTTAATGTGTATGTATATTAAAATAGCAGAACATTGATAATATGATATATAATACAAAGTGTTAAATTGGCTTAATTTTTTTGTGTGTTTAACTGTTATACTAGATCTTATTTTGGTAATGTGGATTATATAGTATTATTGCTGTTGTTATTATCGTTATTGGTAAACAGGGACGGGAAAAGCAGGTCAAGAAAGTTTGGCCACAGGTGATTCTCGTAATGACCTCGTTTACCTGTTAAGTGAAAACACCTGTCGCTAAAGTCAAACTGTGGCAGGGGTTTTCATTTCTGGACCTGGATTTCCCATCTCTGTTGGTATAGCCTAAAAAATGAATACAATGATGTAATCATTTATAAATAATATTTACATACAGTGAATATATATATATATATATATATATATATATATATATATATAAATATATATAAAAAAAAGTTTACACATAGACCAAGGCTTTTGTTGTATAAGATTTCAAAACAATTTAGAGTCTCCACACTAGCGTATAAGTGAACGTGGCCACCATTTCAATTTCCTTTGATAAACCTCAAAAATAAATAAAATAAAATAGACTACACAGAAATATCTCCCGAAGTCTTAAATCAAATATATATAAATATAATAAATCATAAAAAAGTTCATGGTGGCCACTCTAAACGGCATCATATCGGAACCTGCATTTAGAAAAAAAGAAATCAATGAAAAACAGTTCCACACAATTACATTATTTAAACATACAAAAAAATACCTAAAATAAGATGTAACCAAAATGTGCTTTAATATTCAAGGTTTCATTGCTGACTTTATGAGATTTAGTGTGTATTTATGGACTTTCCCCCAAAATGTCTACAATACCGAATACTGCCTTTTATGATTGCCGGAATGAACTTTCCAATTTTCACTGGATTGATTTTCCTCGCCGATGACCCGTATAATAAAAGTCTAGACCTCACGTGCATGACTGGCTGCACACTCATCCTGACTTTCAACGGCCATTATGTGAGCATATTTCCATCACACACCAGGAAAGATGGAACGAGTGGAGCGAATGCCGTAGTCTCCCCCTGCCTCGGGTCACTAAAACCTTCAACCATGGGCATGGTTGAAGAACGAAGAGGACGTCATCGCATCACGGCATGGATGCCCCAGCTTTCATCTTGACCCGGATTTGAGCGTTCTCTTCCCAGGTGGCTCAGCTGACAAGATCATCTTACAAGACTTTCACACCAATTTTATCTTGAATTTAAAGATCAACTCACTGATTTCGTATGAGATGCCATTCCGCCGCATTAAATATCATCAAACACATCACAAGACAACAGGCCCTCTTCTCACCATTGTGTCATGGTTGAATTTCCCTTACTTGATTAACCCTGGAGAACCCAAGAACCCTTTTCTTCTTTGGAAAATTATGAATTATACATTAAATGACTGCTATAAGTTCACTGAACACCAAAATATACGTTTTTTCAATGTTTTTTCCAATGTATTCCCTTAATTTAGGATTAGGGCGAAATTTGACCCTTTGGGATTTAGGGGTATCATTTCGAAAAATCAGAATAATGAAAACTGACAGTAAAATATTTAGAATTTAAGAAAAATAATCAATCAAATACACAGCTACATTGAACAATATAATTTTTTTGTTTTATCTGTTGCATTTTAGCCATCTTGTCACCACCACTATGGCTCATGTAAGTGCAATATTCATCCACTAGATGGACCCATGCAGGGGTCAGAAGTGGCACTCTGGACTTTTGAAATTAAATTTGTAAAAAAAAAAAAAAGGTCTTTGTTATTTGAGTAGCAGAATTTATAGGGGCCAAATTTGACCCCGTGGGTTCTCCAGGGTTAAGTTTCATATTAGCGACTAAATGGGTGCATTTCACAAATGCTCTCCAATGCATATTGTTTGAAGCATGTTTGTTTAAAGAGAGTCCTGTGTTGGGTTTCATCATTTGCCTCCAGGAGACGACCACGGAGAAAAAGAGAATTGTTCCCGCCAATGTGCCAGTGACCCTGTTAACGTCCAATCCTAAAACAGTCCGCAATATGGTAGTCGGGTCAGCGTATATAAAACCACCTCCACCCCGCGTTCTCTTCACAAACCAGGCCGAGAGACCGAGGTAGGTTCGATCCCTACACGCTTTCCATAAATGGATTTTGTACCCTAATCCAGGATGCCTTTTCTGGATTAATCCTCTTCTGAAGTGACAATTGCGGTTCCCCCTCAGCTTTCTAACACCGAAGGCAGAGCGGCGGGAGATGGCTTTGATCAGCTTCCTCATCCTGACCTCGCTGTGGATTGCGGGCCGAGAGGCCCTCAGCCTGTCTGACTGTGGAGCGCACGCCAGACGACCTGGTGAGACTGCCTTCAAACTCGTCTCCGAGGGGGGGGGGGGGGGGGGGATCTATTGATTTTAGATTAGACACATGCCTTTGAGGGCACTGCACTGACTTCACATATTGATCGGAGGCATGCGGACAAATGCGCTGGCGGATATTTGCAGGTGAAACTGTATTTAATTTTGACGTCCTTATGTTGAATTAAGATCTGTATGAATAGCAATTAAGGCATTTGGCTAAAATTTCTTTTTAACAACACTAGCAATTGCAGAGGTGTTCGATCTTGGAAGGAGCTCAACTTCCTATAGCTGACCTCATGTTGCACTTCTTCAAGCAGTGTTCCTCGACCTTAATTGAGCCTAGGCACATATTTCAGATAAAAAGTGAATATACATCTTAGCTCAACTCTATTTATAGACACTCAATCAACAGCACGTTGCAGGTTGTAGCCATTTAGTGCACACAATTTTGCCTTGACACTAGTGAGGCTTCCATCCACCTATTTTTGTTAAAAAATAAAACAGAATGGAAACGCTAGACATGCAATTATTATATATATATTTTTTTTAAGCGTATCGAAAAAAAAGAAAATGCACATTTTGGCTATGGAAACTACCGGATACATATCGCACATTTTGACCAGATATTACGTCACACGTATGTTTATAGTCAAAAAGCAATGGCGGACAATAAAGTAAGGTATGTTTGAATTAATTAAAGAAGCGAATATTAAAGCAATTTTAGATGGAAAACAGCAAAGAAACGCTACGGTTTATCGAGAATTACAAAAGCAAACTCATACGACGTCATCGCACGGCGCTTCCTGGTTTTCTTCTTCTTCTTTTAAAATACTGGTGGATCACATCTCTTAATGGTGTATAGCGCCACCTACAGCGGCGGATCCCCTCTCAAAAGAAGCAGAAGAAGAACAGATGGAAACGGTCTGTTT
The DNA here is from genome assembly GCF_051991255.1 of Vanacampus margaritifer. Lineage (NCBI taxonomy): Eukaryota > Metazoa > Chordata > Actinopteri > Syngnathiformes > Syngnathidae > Vanacampus > Vanacampus margaritifer. The sequence continues at coordinate 24,146,479 of NC_135436.1, read as the reverse complement.
TTATTTACTCAAATATGATTTCTTAACTCATTCGCTGCCTTAAATTCATGAAAAGGCAAAAGGCGATCACATTTTTTAATTGTAATTAATTGCATGACTTCACTAGTTAAGTCGTGATTCATCACAAATTTTACATCTGTTCTAAATAAACAATAAAAAAATTCTAGGTTTTCATATTCTTGTTAACAAAAGTGGGAAAAAAAATGAAACTAATAGAAATAGTTAAAATGATTTTTGGACGTTTATAGCCGTTAATGGCAGTGAAAGAACTAAAAAAGAAAAGAAAAGATTATTAAAAATTCAGAGCGTCAGGTGATTAAAGTTTTTAATTGTAATTAATCGCCTGACTTCACTAGTTAACTCTAGATTAATCACAGATTTCATATCTGTTCTAAATGCACAATACAAAAAAATCAAGGATTTTATACTCTTGGTAACAAAAGTGAAAAAAAAAGTTAAATTAATAGAAATAGTTCAAATGAATTTTTGACGTTTATAGCCGTCAATGGCAGTGAACGAGGGACAAAAATAGCAGCATAATAAAGAGTTTTATGTTGTACTTACTATTGAAAATGGTGGTGGGGGCGGGGGTGGGGGGGTGTTAATCTGAAAAAAAAACTCGAGGTACAACCCAAGGTAAAACCTCCAATGTATGACTTATGAACCCAAATAAAAATCTGCAATATAATGAATCCGCAATAAGTGAACCGCGAAGTAGCGAGGGACCACCGTATCAAATTAACAGTCAATACCACTCAATAAACACAATTCATAGCGATCAATGAATCAATCATTATCACCGTATCATCTGTTTTTCTTGTTATCTTGCCACCATCAGAATACACTGATATCGCGGTGGTGTGCGGCACATCCGCCATCCACCTGGCGATCCAAATCTGCCCGGCGGTCTACACGGGATACAACGCCAGCTTACTCATCCTCAACCGCATCGTTGGAAATTCCGAATGTCAGGGCAGCCTGGACGAGACGGTGACCCCCCCGGTGGTCAGGTTTAGCTTCCCCATCCGAGAGGGGAACGCCTGCGGGAGTAACTTCTTGGTGAGCGGCGTGCGAGCCACAAGAATGAAGCTCTGGCTCGGATGCGGCGGATTTAAAAAGTCCTGCTTTTCATTGACATGCTTTTTTAGACCACAAGCGCACCAGGAACGGGAACATTTTCCGACTTCTCTAACGTCCAACGGGTCAACGTCAGCGGGGCAGTGCGATCGTTTGACCCCACTATAGGTACAATCACCTACAATGCCGAGCTCAAATATTACTACTCGTGCGCCTACCCTTTAGAGTATCTGCTCAACAACACCCAGGTGGACGTGTGAGTATGCTAACACAACACCGCACCGAAGTCGTATTTTAATTTATCACCAATGCGGTTGTGTTTGATCCCTTTTGTAGGTCATCTGCTTCCATCGCGCTAAAGGACAACAACGGCAGCTTTATCAGCACCCTCAGCATGACCTTGTTCCAGGTGCAACTAACAAACCGCCACAATCGAATGATGTCTACTAGGGGTGGGAATCTTTGAATGTCTCACAATTCGGTTCCGATTTTTGGGTGTGCGATTCGATTCAGAATAGATTTTCGGTTAAGAACGATTTTTTTCTTTCCTTTCTTTTCTTTGGTGCTTCCTCGGGTCTCCTGACGGCCTCACGACCCTGGCTGGAAGTGTTCGGTTTAGGTGAACGATTTTTTAATAGGTTTTAGGTGAACTAATGAATACACTCACACGCACGCACACACACATACTCACCCACAAAGAACAATTTTTTTTTACTCAAAATTATTTGATTGACAATGATTTTTGCTTCAATTTATAGATGTTCAAGGAATCGTAATGGTCTACTCCAGTCTGACTCGCTAATGCTAATTAGTGCGCTACTTGCAGCACTTTTATCTACAACTTAACAGTGTATCAGACCGCGTGGAACCACACTGCCCCTAAGTGGCCAAATCGGGTACAACATGAACAGCGCTCCGAATAAAGGCACACACAAACAAAGGGAAGACAGTATAAAATAATTTAAATAAAGTCGATTTTGGGACATTTAAAATCGATTCTAAATCGTACGAAATGAGAATCACGATTCTTATGAGAATCCATTTTTTGGAACCACACTGCCCCTAAGTGGCCAAATCGGGTACAACATGAACAGCGCTCCCAATAAAGGCACACACAAACAAAGGGAAGACAGTATAAAATAATTTAAATAAAGTCGATTTTGGGACATTTAAAATCGATTCTGAATCGTACTAAATGAGAATCGCGATTCTTATGAGAATCCATTTTTTGGCACTTTTCTTTCTTTCTTAACTTCTTTCTCCATTTTCCAGGATGAAAACTACACCAGTCCACTCATCATGCCACAAGAGGGCATTGAACTTCAAAAAAAGATCTATGTGGAGGTGGTTGCGGCCAACCTGACATCACAGTAAGAAACTTTATCATTCCGGATGGCCCCAGGTCCCGTTTATCAAACCCTTTGTTATAAGATCATTTGAATGTCCTGCAGAAGGTATGTTTATTGATCCGGCCGTTTGATAAATGCCGGTACTGGATACTTCCTGGGTGGTTCTCCGTTGTCTTCACTCCTCTGTAAACCTCATGGATCTTGATAGATTGTAAATCTGAGGATTCCGCCTGTGACCTGGAGTCTCTGACTCGGTGCCGGGGACCTCGTTGTTTCTCCACAGGTACTTTGTGCTTCTAGACCGGTGCTACGCTTCCGTTTCCCCGCACCCCACCAACTCCACCTTCTTTAATCTCTTTGTCTCGTAAGTCCAAACCACCATCATCTTGCGCTTTCAGATTGTTTTAGACACATTCTTTAGGTGAACAGGATATCTTTTTCCTACTGTAATGGAATTTAACTCGTACATTGCCATTGACGGCTATAGATGTCAAAAATTCATTTGAACTACTTCTATTCATTTTTCCCCCATTTTTTTTAACAATACTATGAAAACCTAGAATTTTTTTTATTGTTCATTTAGAACAGATATAAAATTTGTGATTAATCGTGAGTTAACTGGTGAAGTCATGTGATTAATTATGGTTACAAATTTAAATCGCCTGACGCCCCTTATTTTTAATAATCTTTTCTTTTCTTTAAAAAATTTTTTTTTTCATTTTTTTTTAATAATAAAAATAACTAGTGAAGTTATGCAATTAATTACAATTAAAAAAGAATATTGCCTGGCGCCCCTAATTTTGAATAATCTTTTCTTTTCCTTTTTTAATCTTTTCTTATTTTTTTTAAATAACAAAAATAACTAGTAAAGTCATGCAATTAATTACAATTAAAAAAAATTATTGGCTGACGCCCCTAATTTTTAATAAACTTTTCTTCTTCTTTTTTAAAAAAAAAAAGAAAAGTTAAAAAAAAAAAATTAACAAAAGTGGAAAAAATGTTTTTGACGTCTATAGCCTTCAATGGCAGTGAATGAGTTAAGTAACTAATGTCCTAAGTCAAAATTGTATTTGTTTACACTGCCTGAATGTATTCCTGCAAATGGGACACATGTGAGGTTCCCCTTGTATCAAAAGGTGCTCCATCGCCCAGCTGACCACCATCCTGGAGAACGGCGAGAGCCAAAAGGCCCGCTTCTACTTTTCCGCCTTTCGCTTCATCGAGCAGCAGAATCAAACCATCTCCACTTACTACCTGCACTGCATCACACGACTCTGCCAGCAAAGCACTTGCGGCACCTTCAAGGTAAGGAAGGCATCCCTTTCGGAATCATGAAAACAAATCAACACCTCTGCTTCCTGGTGGGCCATCGTTGATGACCCCCAGCAATGCAACAGTCGGAGGCGGAGGGGGAACGCGGAGACTGCCGTCATCCGGCAGAGCATCGACGAGCCGTCCTTGCTCACCGTGCGCATAAAAGCCAGATCTGATGACTGTGTGTACCCTTTAACGTCATTTCTGCACTCTACATTTAAGCAGCAGTTAGTCGCTGTCGGATGAACAACCCATTTTTGTTCATGCTGTTTTTAACAAACATCTTCATTGGCTACCAGGACTGTCCGTCAAAACACACAGTCGACATTTACTGTATTTTGAAGATGTTCACAAACGGACATGACGAAAGATGATCGCAGTAAATTTGTTGACATGAACCGACAACCTTGGATAGTAGGAAAACCGTTTTTGCTTATCTTGAAGCATACAGATCAAAATTCAAAGATTTAAAAGATCTAAAGACAAAAGTTAAGTTTTCTAAAGTTCGATCTAAAGATTTAACTCAAAGATCTAAAACTTCTTCCACATATACAATATCACCATTTCTCTCAAATCTAAATCTGTGAGAGAGAGCACTTCTCCTTTGCCGAGATAATCCATCCCACCTCACGGGTGTGCCACGTCAAGATGCTGATGAGACACCATGATTAGTGCACAGGTGTGCCTTAGGTCCCGTCCGGACGGAATCAAAGCCGGCTTCGTTCCTCAAACAAATCTCGTACACGCAGAAGCTTTTCAAGATTTGCGCGTGTCCAAAAGAAGACGCTGAGGACGTTTAACGGCTGCAATGTATATGCCAAGCCTGGAGTGGCGCTGTAGCGCAGCCACAGGGAGTTAACGAAAAGCATAGAAGAAGAATCAGCCAAGAAGACGCAATCTACAGAACAAACATGACTTAGCATGTATCAAAACAACTTGAAAAAGAGAAAGAAAAAAACAAACATTTTTTTTAAATTATTATTATTTTTTTAAAAAAGGAGAGCAATGATGATGTCAAATTGAATGAACAATACTGAGCTCAAGAAAAAAAACAAAAAAAAACATGAAAAAGACGAACACAGGAGAAATGACAATGGCGGGTGATTCAAGTACAATGCCGCTTGTTGAACGTGGGAATAAAGAAGCAAAATATTTTTGCTGCAAAACCACTACGACACGGTTATCCGCCATTGTTGTTGACAGAATGACGGTTCGCGCGCGGTCACGCGAGATTCGGCGCATACGTCATCAATCTGCGATGATGCGTCGTCATCGAGCTGCGACCATGACGTCATCAAATCCGGAGGTGTATCCTGCAATATGGCGACCGGATGGACGCGTACGGGCCGCATTTTGAAATCTTTCCGCTCTGGAGCCCGGTTTCAAAAGCGATCGGTTCCAAGCTCCGAAACAGCGCCATCGTGTGGACGAACGGTAAAAAAAAAAAATTGTGAGGATACATTGAAAGTGGCTTTCGTGTGGACGGGGTCTCAGGCTGCCCAAAATAAAAGGCCACTGTGAAAGGTGTGGTTTTGTTTTATTGGGGAGGTTTAGGTACTAATAAAATTTGTCATTTTCTGATATAAATAGACTCGCATAATAGAGACTATATTCATTTTGCTTATACAAAATTCTCATGATTCTGCTTAATTTTAAATCAGTGAGTCTATTTGACACTGAGCAGATGTGCAGCATAAATTTAAACTTGTTGTTTAATAAGGGTCATGCAGAATTATAGTTTTTTTTTATATGTAGGCCAATATAAAATAAAAAAGGTTTTAGTGTACATTGTTAAAAATGAAAAATGAGTGAATCATACTCACTGAAGCATGATCAGTGAGAGTTAGAAAAGACCGTTGCACTAAATATTGATCGGAATGGTTAGCAATGGAGTTATTAATCCACAGTAGGTCAAATTGGCTCGGGACCCGGGAAGATTGCTGTTGCTGAGAAACGATCATAACAGCAGCGTAAAGATTTTAAAGCTTCCAACTTGAAGATTGGGAAAAGATGGATGTGCGGTGCTAAAGCTGCGGTCGTTTGTGGCGGGTTTATATGAAGAAACTTTGCTATCAATTTTTGCGGCGGCGCTGAAAAAAATGTCAACTTGACATACATGGTTGTTATCATACAGCGACTATTCAAATGTCCATCCCTCACATTGACATAGTGTCCCTATCATTCCAGCAGCCATTCAATCTAAAGAAGAGGGTAAGTATTTTTTTTTTCCGATGCCACCACTATGAGAACATAAACAACTTTTTCCATGATCAAATTCCACAATTTCCTGTGTAGCCAAAAAGTAATAACGTTCCATTCTTTTTTCAGCCCAGTCCGGCGACGGCCAGTCGGATGCCGAGGGTGCGTCGGTGGGCCTGGGGATTGCCGTGGGCGTCCTCTTTGTGATCGGCGTGACGGCCATTTTGGCGGCGGCCTCTTTTTATCAAAAGCTGAAGCATCTGAGCTAGCAGTGGCTAAATGTAGCACAATTGGTGGAGGTACACGTTGTATAAAGCTTGTTTCCTACACATTAAGGGAAGGCGACGTCCGGATAACGAATGTATCACGAATGATATTATTCCGGTACTGCATGAACCTTGATCAACGGTGCTTCCGAACAACCTGCATCTAATTTGTTGATGGTATTTCGCGCTTGAACTCTTTGAAGCGTTTTGCATGTTACATGTAGACAAAAGTTGTATTTAATCAACTAGATGCATGCCGTTGATTTGGAATGTTTCGCTAAGATATATGAATGTAATAATTTATTTGCAGAATGTGCTTGCTTTCATGGTGTGTGCAAGACGCCGTCATTTTGGAATACTTGATGTCAAAATTGAACCCAAAAAGTTTGTGTACATTTGTGCCATTTTTTGTTGTTGAGGATGACACACTATGACTTATTAAAGCTTGCAAGATGCACAAACACAGAGCGTGCAGTGACAGGCTCAAATCAATTCACTCATTGCGATTTCCGACAGTGACAAAACTAGCTCTGTGGGAGCATTTATAGGAAAAAATAATCAGTACTAGGAAAAAATAATAAATAATAATAAAATTTATAATAATAATAATAATAATAATAATAAATAATACTAATAAAAAAAACAATAATAATAATAAAAAAATAATATTATTAGTAATAGGAAAAAATATCAGTACTACTGTTTACATGCAGTTTTTGTAATAACTCTCCACCAGAGGGTGTCTAATCACCATTTTGAACATTTCTTTTTTTTTTTAGGCCTCCCCCCCACCACAGTTCACTTGTCCACAAGAGATTTTAGCTGGTGTTATGTATGACATGGCGCCCTCATCTCAAGGAAGTCAAATTGAAGGCGTTTCAAGTCCACTTACATCCAACCGAAGACCTCTCATTCACTAAATAGACTCTCCAAAGAGAATATAGTATTGCTGCATTTTTAAGACCTTTGAGCATCAACTTTAAAGCGTTAACTTCAAATTCAGTGAAATTACTTAAAGCGTTAAAAAATATATAACGTTTGACTTATTTCCGGTGGTGGCTGACCTATAACCTCTGCTGCTCATATGTGCAGCTAAACAGCCGAACAGAAAGGGACTGTAGGTCATTTTACTTTCAGTTTGACTTGCTTGACATTTGTTGGAGACATCTAAAGTACTCTGTCTGTACACTTTGCAACGCGGAAATGAAATACCATATTAGGTATACGTCATTGGCGTATCATCTCAGAGCAAAAAAAATGCCCCGTTCAAGTTACCTCCACGGAGCCTCGCGAACAAAACGCTGCTGGAGTGCGGTGCTCGCAGGCAAAACTAAACCTGCAAGTCCGAGTTTTGGGGAAATGTTTTTATGAGAAGATGCCTTTAAGGCGGAGTCCATTTGCATCATTTTGTTCAACCGTTGTATTTGACAGGAAATGTATTTGAGGACCAAATAAAGCTATTAGAACAGTCTTTGAATCTACCTAAACATACTTTCGTTTTGGTGATTTTACATTCAATCCAAGGTTTACTCAAGTAAATATCTGTTAGAAGCGTCATAGAAAATAGAAGAAGTAGAAAATGTGAGATTCATTATCTTAATCACATGACAGCAATAAGTGCTTTTGAAAATAAAAATGCACATATTAAATTAGAGAACGGTACAGTTTATCACTCTTTCTTATTTTGTGAGGAATTAAGTTTCTTATGATCTTTATTTGTATAGCACATTACATACCTTCAAAGGGCCCAAAAATGTCAAAATCGGATTGAAATTCTAGGTTTAAAAAATATGATCAATGAGGGGACGATTTGTTTATTGATATAACCTCATAATGAATGCTCATATTTTTGCGTGTGTATGCATGTTTTAATCCCCCAAATATCTTTACAATAGCCTTTTAATTTGACCATTTATGGCTGAAACATCTTCTAGGTCAGTAGTGGGCAAACTCGGTCCTCAAGGGCCGGCATCCTGCAGGTTTTGGAGGTTTCCCTGCTGCAACGCAGCTGATTCCAATCAACAGGATTGCTACCAAGCTTATGCAGAGCTTGATCATATATCAGCTGTGTTGGAGAAGGGAAACATCCAAAACCTGCAGGACTCCGGCCCTCGAGGACCGAGTGTGCCCACCCCTGTTCTAGGCAGTAGATTAACACCTTCGCTGTTCACAATGGGTACTCCTTCAAGACTCTGGCCCATCATTTTTAAACTGGATTCGGGTTCAAATTTCCCACCCTGTCTGCGGATGTGACGTCACGTGCGCGTTGGGTATGTCAAGAAGGGTATGTGCAGTTTCCTTTGTTGTCAACAGGTGGCGGTAGTGAGTCGAAATTGAATCTTCTACGTTCAAAATGTGGGGGGGCTGTCATGGCTCAGTGGTTGAGCGGTCATCTCCCAAACCCAGATGTTGTCGATTGTAAACTGTACTTGAGCAAGATACTGAACCCCCAGTTGCTCCTGGTGATGTGAATGCAAATTCAGTGTGATTGGTAGAAAAAGTGCTATACAGACGCTCCCCTACTTACGAGCATTCGAGTTACGAACAACGGTACATACGAACATTTCTGCGCGTACAGTATGTCGAAAAATGTTCGGAAAGAAATGCTGTAAGTTCGATTTTGTATTGCGCGTAGTGCTTCTTTCCGCCGCTAATACCGACGATTGGCGCTGTGAGAGCTCATTGGAGGCTGAGCAACGTGGCGAGGAGGAGGAGGAAGAAAACGCCGGTCCCCATGAAGCAGGAAATAACTTTTGAAGCCGATTCCAGCGACGACGAAGAATCTCTCATGATATAAAATCCTCCTCTTCCTCCTCCTCCATCATCTCCTTAAGCATCGAGTACATCTTCCAAAAGTAAGTTAAACTTCATTTTATTTATCTTATTACATACATCTACATACTGTGTGTGTGTCTTTCGGTCTCTCTCTCTAACATACGTATGTATGTATTCTCTCCATTTTATTAAAAGTTTTTTTCAGTACAAACCAATGCAGGTTACTTGTACAAGCCTTAAACATACTTATATAAACCTTCAATATACTTATATAGGCTTTAAACATAAATTCTAATACAAAATATAGCACTAAAGCAACTTACGAACAAATTCACCTTACGAACGATCGTCCGGAACGTAACTCGTTCGTAAGGTGGGGAGCGTCTGTACAAGTGAAAAACTATCTTATAGAAATTTTGTAGTTTTCTGTCATGAGAATAATAGTGATAATAATTTTTCATTTGTTAAGCCCTGATACATTTCTATTTGAGCTGTAGAAAACTCCCTTATACTTATTGGTGTCCGTCAATGAGGAATTCAACTCACACTCCAACGGACACCACATATAGAAACCAGATCACACACATTGCAAGGAGAGCTTGAGAGAGGTGCGCCAAGAGTGCTGCACCACTTGAGCTAGAGTGGTGCCTTGCTCAAGGGCAGCTCAACAGTAGCCAGCCAGCAGACTTACACTCTTTCCAACAACTAGTTGCCGGCACTCAAACCCATATCCTCCGACTCCAAAAGCCCAAATCCTTCCAGACTGAGCTCCTACCGCCGTTTATTTAGGTCATGACCAATTTGACGGAAATGAAGATGGTGTCCTGTGCGACAAGGAGAGCAATCAGCAGACAGCCACAGTGACGAGATGAGACACTTTGTAGCATGAATGGAGGGGACGACCAGCTGAGCTCGCTCCATTAAGGCGACAGTAAATGTGCGCTCGCGATGAATCCTTCTTTTTATGACTTCCCTGTAATTTAATTAAAACAACAGGGATGGACACTGACCTTTAGATCGGGGCCGCTTTGCCCTCTAAAAGTGTTTACAGCCTTGAGGGGGGAAGAGAGGGGGGGGGGGTGTCGTTGTAGTGAACCTGCTGCCCGTGTTGCAAACGACAGGCCATATTTTATGATATTTTAGCAGCCGACTCTTGCTGTCTTGTCGTCGTGAGCGGCATTTGAATGGATGCCATTAAATACTGTCACTTTCATATCTGCTAGACAAGGGTGAACAAAAAAAGAAAAAAAACAGTTTTGTGGTCTTTCTTAGCTTCTTTTGTTCCTTTCGGTCAGCCGGATGAATAATTGTTCTGTCATTTCCACTCTAATTAAAAGGCACATGAGTGTGTCTGTAGGCTACAATGTAGTTTGAGCAGACAGCTCTTTCATGAAAAATGGATGGAGCAGCTGCAGCCTAGTTCGGGGTCGGCACGAGAACATGAAGAGCGCCATGACTTTGAATAAACATGGGCGTGATGACGGCGCCGAGAGATAAAATAATAGTCAAAAAGCCACGCGCGGATAAAGAGAGGTGGAAAAGTGTTACGGCAGACTGCTGAGCGGGCGGAAAGCGTGTGAGGAGGTCTGGTTATTCCATTAACCTTTTGTAATGAGGCAGAAAAAGTGGACGGCTGCAGGTAAAGCAAAATGTCATGTTCAAGTCATCACAGGAAGCACACAGTACATCCTCAATGGGCCCGTTATGGCTAGCCTATCTTTGCTTACCTTATGGTGCGAGACTCTTTGCTGACAATAAACACCAATATGACCGCTATTCCTGCTTTGTCGGCTATACAAGGTAGAAAAATCTAAAAATAGGAACTGAAGATAGGCTAGCTGCTAGCCTCAAGTATACGGCAACATCAACTCAAATTATATAATTTTCTTTCTTTTTTGGGGGGAGATTGGCGGGGGCAAAAACAATAGGTGGACAAAAGCAAATTGTTAAAGTAAGTAAAGTTATATATATATATATATATATATATTACACTGTGCACATGCATGTGTGTGTAGATACTATATACTGACACATAAAGTCAACATCAATTTTGTGTGGCAAAAGTCAGTAAGCAGCCTCAAAGTGTTTTTGCACTAATTGAGATGTTGCACACAGCTACCCACACAGGACTTGTGTTTATTCAAATGACATTTTGGCTTATTGAAGTGTGAAATATATGTTGCACACTGTTCCGCACAGTTTGGCCTTTACTAATTTTTGTGCCTGCTGAGATGAATTGTAACGACACCCCCCCCCGCTCCCCCCACCCCCACCCCCACGCCCCCACGGCCCCAAAAAGTCAAACAGAGCGAAAAACAACTGTAATGTAGTTTTTTTTTTTTGTTCAAAGTTGAAACATTACTACAAATGTGAAATATTATGCAAGTTACATGTTTTGGTTCTATATTTTACAGCACCTCTTGATGTTATAATTCACCTTTCTCAAGCCACACCCTCAAAACGTTGACTGGCCAATCACAACACACTTCACAGCTGGATGTAACTGTACATTTTTACGGTCATTTATCCAAAACCAAAAAGTTTAATATGGTGTGTGTAACCAACAAAGGCTTGCTGCATGACAATCTGCTTGCTTCAGTTGCAAATGTCTTTTTTCCTCAAAATGTGACATTACAAATTCTTTTTTTTTTTCTGGAGAGCTCAGTATTGTTCGTTTGGTAATTTTACCGATTTGACATGTCATCATCATTTCTCTCTCTCTTTTTTTTTTAATTTTTATTTTTATTTATTTATTTATTTTAATTTTAAATTTTTTTTTTTTTTTCCTCAGGAAATTCTTATTTTTTAAAATTTTGTATGTGGGTTAGTATGTGCATGTGAGTGTGTATTCATTAGTTCAGCTAAAACCTATTAAAAAATCCCATACCGTTCACCTAAACCGAACACTTCCAGCCAGAGTCGCGAGGCCGTCAGGAGACCCGAGGAAGGATCAAAGGAAAGAAAGGAAAGTGAAATCCAGCACCGACCAGACACCACCAACCACCCACCGGGCCACCAACCAGAGTCCTTCACCATTACAAATTCTTACCTTGTGGCCTGCAGATGGCCCACGGGACGTAGGTTGCTCACCGCTGGTCCCGAGCATATCTCTGCCGCAGCATCTCCCCTATGAATATGATTTTCCGTCAACAACAGGTCTCAGCTGCTTTAGCCAGTGAATGTATTATAGTCATGAGAAGAGGAGGGAAAATGACTTGCGATAGCCAAAACAGGTTGTGAGAATTGGAAAGTGTTGAAAGAGCGCCACATGTTGCTTTTTTTTTTTGCTCTTCTTTCGTGGGCATATTGGCAATAACAAAACAATGCAGAACATCAAGTGGCGTATGCTATGTGTTTGCGCCTCTCGGGCCCCCGACAGAACAAGCTGTATTGGCGGGTTGCTGCTGCCGCGTACCATTTGCATGCTCATTTGCACATCAAGTGGACAGCGAGCATCATTAGCATTCATGTGAAGTGGTGCGTTGGTCCAACCTGCCGTCCAGTAAGCTATGCATTTGCTCACCCGAGACATTCTCATGCTGTGCTTCCGAGATGGATGCGCAGTCTTTTGACTGTTGCTGGGTTGTTGTTTTTTATTGGGAGGGGATAATCAACATCATCATCATCAAAAGAAGTGCAGCCAAACATGTGAGGGCGAACACAACCACTTCTTAGAAGCCTGTCCACTTCAATTAGAGTTGTTAACTTAACTAAACTAAACACTGTCCCGCTTAAGAGTTCATTATGACAGCGTCACAAAATGGTACCAAACAGGTGTGGAATAAACACAAGCATCTGTGGCTTAATCACCTTAACAATTATATTTAAACTTGTGGAGTGCACTTCAAAAGCAATGAACTTATCTAGACATGATATACAGATCTGACCCCAAATCTCAACCTTTTTTCGATTTGAAAATTGCATTTTACTTCAACGTGATGTCGATATGAATTCAATTAATGGATCCGTTCTATTTTTGTAATTGTATTGTTTTGGATGCCGTGAAACACATGCATGAGTAGCAGTTGGTCAAAATTCATGCCCGGACACTCAAATGCAGATGAATCAAGTCAAGTTGGGCGGACCATGATGTCATTCGCCAGGCCACGACCCTTAAAGGTACACATACATTATTTATAACGCTACAGTCCCAATGTGCAGTAATTATACTCTGTGGAAACAGTTGATTTCTTTTGGCTCTTTTTTTTAGTGATGTTGGGTTTTGGTTGTGGTATGTTTTTTATACAATATCATGTTATTTTCCTTCATTTAAGCGGTTCAGATAATGGATGGATAAATGGATAGATGGAAATAAACATAAAATAGTGGTGGTTTTTTTTTTTGGGTTGCTGGAACAGATTATTAGCATTATTATATTATTAGCATTATATTAGCATTATCTGCTCCAGTCATGCCATTACACAGTAGAAAACTATTTAATGTAGTCGTTCTTTTCTTTTCTTTTGCAGCCACACATATTGGACATGCCAGAATCCGCCACTGGTTGCAAGTCAATCCATTCTGTGTTGAAAGCGCAACATGGTAAAAATAAAAATAAAAATGCTGAAAACTGGAAAACTAGACTCCAGTGATCCATTGTCAACTTGGTGTTGATTGACTGAGAAGCAGTGGTAATTATTTAAATGCGTAAGGATTTGGATTGTTTTCAGTATTTGCTCCTTTGCATTGCTGAAGCGCTGCATACTGTCCAAGTCCACCAATACAACTCATGACAATGTAATTGCGTGTATCGATTACAGTATTAAAATTATGGATTGGTTATGCCTTGCTTCTACAGGTGATTACATACCATACACGTAGTCATGTGTCTTCTTAAGGCACTTTGACACACAACATGAAGATATTGGGGGGAAAAGAAGAGCACTAGAATGTTAAATCCCTCCAAAGAGAAACTAATCCTGTTTTGGATGAGCCACTCTACTACACACCTGCACCTCAAATCCTCTCAAAGGCTTTCTCAAGACTTGTACTATAAGTCCTCACACTATATAGCTGGATGATGTTTTTAAAAAAAAAATTGTGTGCACCATCTGTTAATCACTCCCAGCCATTTTCACTGAAGCAACTCCCAGCCATTTTCACTGAAGCAACCCCCTTCACTCCTGTTTTACTGGATTTTGACTGATTTTGCAAGGCCCACAGAATATTGTGTTCTATTGCTATAAAAACATAGAACCTATCAAAAGAAAGATTAGAGCCTCTAATTTTATCTGAAAAAATGCATATTTGTATCTGTTTCCGTTTTGCAGAAATTAGCATTAGAATATAGCTATTAGTCACAAATCTGTTTAACACACAAGAAAGCCCTGGTTGCTCTCTTATACTCTGCTGCTACCTGCTGGCCGTTTTTTGTAATAACTACTACCATTGCTTTAAATGACCGCTTCAGTTCAGAGGCTGCATCAAAGCCTTCTGTATGCTCTAGCATACAAAAAAAACACACACACACACAAAAACATATAAATACGTTTTTGGGACCATGGCACTATTTAAAATAGAACGTTGTTATATGTTTTGGGGAGCAAATGAGTTAATATACTGGCAGAGTCCTTTCTCTGATTATAGCTGATAAAGGTGTCATGTTTAAGGCAATTAAATAGACAATTACACATTAAACAACCACACATAGCTTCGCCTTTTAGTGTATGTTTTAATAAAGTACAATATTATGGCGTGCTATTTTTTTCTGATTAAAATGCACCCTTAAAAAAACCTGTCGAAACAAAGCCTATTTACATTTCAAAATCACGAATGATGTAGCGCACCCCTTTTTCCTCGCGCACACACACCGTAACTACAAAATAAATAAATAAATAAAAACAAAGCCTACTTACAGATGGCAGTTCAGGAATTCCTGGTTTAGATCAGTCATTTTTAAGTCATACATCCCCTCAGCATTCCGAGTAGAGTTGGCGCACCATCTCATTGACACACACCCTTAGGAAAATGCATAACAAAGCTAATTAGTGCAGTCTAGAGCAGTTAAAACTTATAATGTTCACATTCTCATTTTTATTTTGCAGAATGCAAATACATTAAAAGTCTGAAATAACGATAATCTGGATGGCGCACCACAGTTCCAGGAATCCTTTCTCTGGAATGATTATTTCATTAAAATTCTAGCATTGCGCTGCTGTGAATAAATGGCCTTTTAGAGTGCTATAAATGCCGGCATCACCTTGTCCCCCACTTCATCTTAACTTATTTGTCTAGCTGTCCATCATCCTTTCAGCACTGGGCTACTTGTTAATGATTGATGCGTCACCTCTTAACGTGATGGATGAACAGCCCGCTGCAGGATGCAACCGTCTTGGGTTACCCAACCGCCCAAACTCCCCGCACGGCCACTCGGCGCCCCTCCCTGTGCAGGGGAGATGAGCTTTGCGTCTGCTGATAGAGGAACAAAGGCACATTCAACAGAAGCTCCATTAATAATGTACAGCTGAGAAGGGGCGGCGGTGCCAGTAGGAGAAGCGCTGGGGGGGTCTTTTCCGGAGTAAAAGCAGTGGTGCTGTTGTGGTGAAGTTGTAAGTGTATTAGCTCAGCTACTACTACTGTACATGAGTCACATATGTTGGTTGAAGGTGACGTCACCGTCATAAGCGGGAAGCTGCTTGGTTTCTCGAAAGACTGCTGACGTGGAGCTCGAGTTTGTACTAGCATTATTTCCCATCTTTGGATAATAAACACATGATCAGTATCACCAGTACCAATAATGATTTCCAATATTGCAACAGTCTGATATCTATTTAATACACGGCAATTATCACCAATAACAATAACCAGCATTGTGGATACTATTTAACAATGAAGAACATGAACTTGCAAAATCTGAATTTATTTCATGACCTTGAGGTATTTTTCTCATTTTTTTTTAAATTTAAAGACAGGGCATAATTTGGGCAGTTTGTAGGTAAATTAAAAATGTTTATTATCACAATAAGCATATGTGTTCAAAAACAATAGAACGGTAGCAAAATAATTTTCTTAAAGTGCACAAAATGTCAGAAAGTTCAGAAAAAAATAAAAATAAATAATAATAATAATCTAAAGGGTTACATTAACATTCACAATTATATATGCCAAATATGCATCATTACTGAGAGGGTTGGCAGTATAATAATAATAATAATAATAATAATAATAATAATAATAATAATAAGCGTGAAAATGATCACGCCACATCAAATGTTACAAAAATATTTAAAACAAATTATTCTATTTAGGTGAAATCACAATAAACAATTGAAAAATGAAACAAAATGTGTCCCGTTTAGTGTACATCACTTCTTAGTTTGAAAAATAATTCAAGCTATCGGCAAAATAATAGTATAACGGTATAAATAACTAAACGAGTTCCACAGCTTTGATTAATTAATTAAAGGCATTTTTTTTATCATGCCTTAATTGATGTAATGTAAATAAAAAAAGTGCATACAGTATATTAAGTTGTTTATTTTAGTAAAAATATTGCAATTTATCATATTAAATAAATGATGAATTAGTTAGATTTAAATTAACCATCAACAGACAAAAAAAGAAAATGACAATATTTAATTAAATCATTTTATATACAGGCAGCTGTCTTCCTCCTCCTCCCCACCACACACACCCCTTTACCAAATTTCTAAATGACTTGGACCATCTGTGGATTTAAAAATCAAATGCAGTCCATGAGCAAGTTATCCACTCCTGAATTGATGAAGAAATGCCACGTGCATAAAGACAAACACAGGCCCTGTGATAAATATGTCACACCATAACAATGGTTTGTGTCAAGTGTGACGCACAAAACACACAAACATTTGCAGTTGCAGTCATGTGAATCCTTATTTTTGCTCTCTAGCAATTTCCATGCAAATTAGATTTCCACTGCTTTAGTCTCACTCGTAATATGTACACCTGTGACTCCAAAAAGATCCTATTGAATTGCAAGCAACTTATTTCCTGCCAGTGCGGACGTGCTTGTAACATCCTAGTGTCATGGTGTCTTCTTTTTTTTTTTTTTTTTTTTTTACATCGTGACGCCAGCGTGGTTTGCACAGACACCAAAGGGACAACGGAGCACTTATAAACAGCTGGCTGAGATGTGCGCCCCCAATTCGTTGGTGGCCACCGGGGAGCCTGTGGGGATTATGGTTCATAATTCATGGAGGAAGGCAGACACCCGTAAAAGAGACAAGCCTCAGGCGGGGCAAAGTTGAAACAAACCCTTTTTTTTGA
This sequence comes from Vanacampus margaritifer, assembly GCF_051991255.1. NCBI lineage: Eukaryota > Metazoa > Chordata > Actinopteri > Syngnathiformes > Syngnathidae > Vanacampus > Vanacampus margaritifer. The sequence goes on along the minus strand of NC_135436.1, from coordinate 24,129,255 downwards.
TAACTACAGAGGAAACTCTAAAGGGCATCACATCAAAAGCTGGCCAATTCAGAGTTCAATTACATTTTTATGAAACACTTGCAAGAAAGAAAAGGGGGGAAAAAGATGTATGTGAGGTAAGTGAGCCTTTAGGTCAGGGGTGGGCAAACAATTGTGCTCAAGGGCCTCATATGACTTTTAAAACTCATTCGCTACCTTCAGAGCATTAATGTTTGACATCTATAGGAGTCAATGGCAGTGAAAAAGTTTAGAATTTTTATTTTAAAAACGGGCATATGGGCCAGGTTAGAGATGAGATTATTATTATTTTTTTAACATACAGTAGCTAAGCCTTTCAGTTTGCTAGCTAAATGTTATCGCTAATTAGCATGTATATTGCAGTGCTGTATATCTTTTAACTCTTTATTTAAATGGTGCAGTAACAAATGTAGAATGACAATAAGAGTACTCATATTCTCATATTCACTGTCATATTCTTTATCCTCTGCAATGAACGACTAATAAAATTGCCGTACTGATGAGCTGGGAGGAGTTAGCATGTCTCTATGAACAGTATGGAAGTCAAGGGAGACGCTGTCTGTTATTGCCCCCAGGTGGCCAAAGCGGAGATTGCATTTAATGCATTGTGACAAAACCTGTTTTAGTCTTTTTAATTCTATTTAACTAATTTGCTCCCAAAAACGTATAAATACGCTATATTTTAAATATTACCACGCTCCCAAAGACGTATTTATACATTTATTATGTTATTTTTTTATGCTAGAGCATACAGAAGGCTTTGATGCAGCCTCTGAACTGATGAGAATGCTTGAAGTAATGGAAGTTATTACAAAGACGGCCAGCAGGTGACAGCAGAGTATAAGAGATCAACTAGGGAAATGTTGCAAAAAGCTCTTTCCCCTACAGTTTTAAACAGATTTGTGAATAATGATGCAACTTAGCTATATTCTAATGCTAATTGTTGCGAAACGGAAACAGATAGAAATATACTTTTTTCCTAATGAAAGAAGATACTCTAATCTTTCTTTTGGTAGGTTCCATGTTTTTATAGTAATAGAACACAATATTCTCTGGGCCTTAAAAAGTCTGTCAAAATCAGGAGCGAAGGGGGTTGCTTCAGTGAAAATGGCTGGGAGTGAATGGGTTAATTATGTCATTACTATAACTTTTGAGCTTAAGATCGTTATATGACTTTTAAAAGGGACTAATGGGCTAAGTTATTCGTAAATGGAGTTTAAAAAAAAAACTGCTAAAATGTGAATGCAAAATTGCGATTGGCTGGCGACCAGTCGCAGGTGTACCTCACCTCTTACCTAAAAGTCAGCTAGGATAGGCTCCAGCTCACCCATGACCTTATGGAGGACGAGCATCGTGAATGTTACTAAAACAAAATGGCCTCCACAGTTAATATAGGTTTTATAAAGGTGAAAGTGTGGAATGAATGAATTCACTTTGCAACTTTCCTTTTTTTGTGTAGCAAAAAGACTCAAACATCAAGCACTGAGTCTGAAAATGACTTATTAGCTGAGCCAGGTCAGAGCTGACAGCAACATAATATACCTCTTTGGTGTGAAGAAGGCATTTTGCAGAGGTTGCCGATTAAACAGAATGAGTCGACAAACTCTCAGAAAGCAAAAAAAAAAAAGCGTGGGGGGGGGGGGCACCAACGCGGCGCCAAAGGGTTTTTTGATAAATCCCCGGTGTAGCCATACTTCTCCCGTTAAGTCCCCGCCGAGCCGCATTTGCAAGACTTTGATGCAGCGACGAATGCTAATGGGAGGCAGGAGATGAATTAAATTACGCTGCATACTCCGGGAGCGCAAACTTCCTAGCTGTGAGTTATGATGTTGCCAAGTGGCGTCGTTTAGCTGCACCGCGCTCTTTGAGATGTCACTCTAAACATTTCAATTATTGCAACTTTGTAGTCAACAAGTTTTTTTTTTTGCACCTCGTTTGCATACAGTAACTTTTTGTTTGACATTTTAATGCACTTTAATGGAGGCTGATCCAAAATGAAGGGCCTTCGTGTGGCGCACAGCAATAGCATTGCTAATGCTTTAACATAATCAAATGCAATAGCCATGTAAATGTACAGTAGCTCACAAAAGTAAGTACACCCTTGACATTTTTGTAAATATTTTTATTACATCTTTTAATGGGACACTGGAAACCACTGAAGAAATGCCACTTGTAAATTTACTGTTGCCTCAGAACAACCTATCACACAGCCACTAATGTCTAAACCCGCTGGCAACAAAAGTGTCCAATTTTAGTGCAGTTAGTCAGTTTCCCTTCCCGGTGTCATGTGACTCGTTCAAGTTACAAGGTCTCAGGTGCACATATCAAGGCTACCGTAATGCATCTACTTCCCCAAAAAAGTGGCATTCAGAATGTTGCAGCAGAAATTCTGCTCCTGCTCTATAAATAACGGAAGGGTTTTGGTCCTGAATACATTAAGGTAAATGCTAAATGCTAATTGAATATAAACTAGGTGGGACTGTGAGGTCTGCTGACTCGGATCAATTATTAGTGGATCTCAGGTTTCAAAGCAAACATGGTGAAGCGGCTTTTAGCGCTTATGCTGCATGCTAATGGAATAAGCTGCCGACAGAAGTGAGGTCAGCCCCAAGTATATAAGCTTTAAAATCCAGGTTAAAAATAATGCTTAGGTAATAAGGTCTTTTAAGCATTCTTGGAATCAATTTCACTACATGGTATTTTAGTTTATTTCTTTCCATTGACTTTAAAAGGAACCCCGACTTTCATAAGTTTGCTCGTAGCAAGGTTATTTTAGTTAACTAAAATGAACGGAAAAAAAATAAAAAATAAAATTCCTTAACGAAATAAAATAAAAACTAAAATGCTTTTTAGAAAACGAAAACTAACTAAAACTACATTTTATGTTTACAAAGCTAACTAAAACTAACTATAATTATAGCAAAAATGTCCTTAATTTTAGTCTTTGGTAATAACTTAAATAATTTAAATTAAATTAATTTTAAATGTGATTTTAAGTAGATTTGTTTTTATATTTACCGGAATAAGGACGTGTGAAAGTGTGTCACACAGAAGTGACATCATCTAGCAGCAGCCAATAGAAAAGCGCCTTCAGATGACGTCACTTCCATGGTGTACAAGTAATACACACTTAAAAAAATAAATAAATACTAACCCTAAAAACTAATTAAAACTAACAAAAAAAAATTCAAAATGAAATAAAAACTAACTAAAATGAAAATTCTAAAACGAGCAGAGGGTCAGCTGCCATTCTAAGTCACTCCACACTGAATGCCATGTGACGTAAATAACAAGGGCGGCGTACGTCCAAATAAAGTTTCTACAAAATATTTTTGAAAATAGTTATGTTAGTAACAACCAAATAAAGAATATAGAACAAACTTGTCATTACAGTCGGGGCTCCTTTCAAATGTCTTTAAATCTTTTATTTGTGCGTTTGTGCGTTTAAAGGTTGTCACTGTACTTTTTAGTCATTTTAATAAGTTATTTTTGTCCTCTACAGCTGTTCTGTTTGTAAATTCATATTGGTGTTGTTTTTTCTTGTGTGTATGTAATGTGCCTGTAAGGGCAAGGCTTTTTTTCCAAACAATCTCATTTTAACATCTATATTTTTTCTATAACGCTTGTCCTTATTAAGATCAGCAGACTTTTGGGAGCGAGGCGAGGAACGTTGTGTGCTGTACACTTTCATATTCGGGTTTTCTCCTACGTTCCAAAAAGATGCATCTTGTCAGAAAGTTGGGGGCTTTAGGACCCAGATGCGGGAAGGCAGGGCAAGGAGGCAGAGGTGCAGTCCAAAAAGACGTTTTTATATCTAATCAAAAAAAAACCTAACTTCAAAATACAAAATAAACTGAACTAACAAAACATGAAGCTAAACATGACAAAACAACTAAGGCAAGACTAACAACATGACATGGATCCTGATCAGGCGAAGAGGTCAGCGTGACGTGACGTGGCGAAAGACTTACGACAGTTGCAACAGCAAAAATGAACCGACACAGACAGGGGGGAGACAACCGACTAAATACACCAACACTAATGACATGACAAGACACACCTGGCTGAGGGCACTGATTGGATGACACATGAGGGTAATGGGGAAAGGTGGACACAATCAGGGTTGACACAGACACCACACGAGGAAGGGCAAGTGACCAGAAACGAGAGGAGTCAGACTTTTCACAATAAAACAGGAAATGACAAGACAAGGGGAAAACACAAGGAAAACATGACAGGGAGTAAACAAGACTGAAAATAAACATGACACATCTTAGGTTCATTGGAGACTAAATTGTCCATAGGTGTAAAAATGAGTGGGATTGTGGGAACGCTTGTTTGTCCATATTTGTCCAGAGATTGACCGGCGACCAGTCTAGGGTGTACCTTGCCCTCCCTTGCCAAGGTTGGAAACGGTTACCTTCTGCTCCATTATTAAAATGGTCGAATTTGTTCACCTCATTTCTAACACCTTACGTTATTCTCCATGAACCAGCCTTACTCATTTACCGCCATACTTTCATATAATTTTCATTTGATTGTTTTATATTTATGAGTGAGCATGGATGGTTTCCACAGCATTGTAGCTTTTCCATCACACTTACGAGCTGTATTGCTCTGATTATACGTCATTAGCGGCCATTGATTACTTCCTGGAGCACATGCCACCAAAGTGTTTTTTGTTCTTTGAGTAGTTTACATTACAGACATCTCTGACGCCATATGGATTTTATGCTAAGTGCTGTCTTGCAAACTGCGTTCTATGGTCACGGTAAACAGGAAGTGATTATTTATGGATGAAAGATTAATGGCCGCGGGAAAGGGAAATTTTTAGTAAGACCATCTGTGGGTTCTTTTATTACCTTCATAAGTGTATCAGCCAATGCTATTTACAGTAGGTTATAATCTATTGCAATATGTTTTTGCAAAGCAGAGGCAACAGTATGCATACATTAAGTGCAAAAATATGTTACAATGTAGTTATGGAAATGGGCCACGCACACACACACACACACACACACACACACACACACACACACACACACACACACACACACACACACACACTTTACTTGTTAAGGGAGGAATCACTCATGCACTCGCAGGTGCAGATATGGAGCTGAAAGATAAAAAGAAAAAGACCGTACCAGCTAATTATACAAAAATATACAGTAGTTTGCATGTACAGATACTGTATGTGTGCTGCCATACAATTCATAATCAGCCTTTCATACGGGAGCAGAAGCACAACAAAGATGCAGTGGCAGCACGCGTAATTGGTTGAGACTCCAAGTGTGAGGTTTCAAAGCGCGCATATAGTGAGGCGAGAGGCGAGGTGGGATGAGAAGACGCAGGATGGGGGTGAAAAAAAAAAAGGGCAATCACTGAATGCACCTTGCGGGAGGAAATCACTCACGTTGAAGGAATTTAAACAAACGCTGATAAAGATAGACAAGACAAATGGAGGGCCTTTTTTTGTGAGAAGTTTGCCGCACTTTGAATTCATGTTTGTGGCCACCTGATGAATGCGGGATGACTAGTCTGCAGCTTAATGCGCTACAGTGACACAGCAAAATATCTTTTCTCAATGGAAACTAGGGTGGAATTCAGTAGAATGTCAAGGTTGGACCGTCAACAAAGGCCATTTGTGTGCTTGTGCATACACTTGCATGTGTGAAGGTCACTTTTTTTTTTTTTGTTGCTTTCATAGTGCAAGATTGTTACAGGGGTTATTTAGTTTACGACTGCCCTATACTTAGTGATTTTTCAATTGATTGCTTTATATTAATGGCTTAAGTGTTTTACATACAAATATTTGCTATAAAGTATGACTTTATACTGCATTAGTGAAAGACTATGGCACATTCAGACAAATTTGAGTTAAAGTGGAAGTCAATCTTAAACATTTCTTGATAATAGTATGTTATATGTGACCTCACTAGCCTAAACATGACATTCTGATTAATATTACATTTGTGGAATATGAGTTATGCAGCAAAATCCAGCTGTTTTTATCCATCTCAGGGGCCGGCCATTTTGCCCCTTGCTGTCGACTGAAGATGACATCACAGTTGCTCAGTGCTCAGTCAACGACGAATCACAGCTCACCTGTTTTCTGAAGCTGAGCTGTGATTGGTTGTGACCTGAGCAACTGTGATGTCATTTTCTCTCGACAAGAAGTGGGAAAATGGCCACCTTGCTGCTTAACTCATATTCCACTAACGCAATATTACCGCATTTTCAGCACTATAAGGTGCATCGGATTATAAGGCGCACCTTCAACGAATCGCACATTTAAAAACTTTTTTCCATATATAAGGCGCACCGCATTATAAGGCGCATAGAATAGAAGCTACTGTAATGGCTGGGGTTGCGTTAAGCATCCACTAGATGGAGCTGCGTTAAAGGGAACATCAACAAAACAGTCAGTCAATATTTATTACCGGTAATACAATACAAACCAGTGTTCTGACAACTCTGTTCACTCCCAAAACAAGTTACTCGTAGTGCAGTCACAATATGGTTCCGTATTAAAAATAACTCAATAACAAAATATTGTTCAAACATTAATATCCATATTTGAAATATCTGCCAGCCTTGTTCAGGTGTGGGGCTCCCGTTTTAACCGCTGTTACTTCGGCGACGCCCCCTGACTACGGTGGCCCTGCTTAACCAATAGTGATCCACATATAAGGCGCATCGGATTATAAGGCGCACCCTAGTTTTTTTGAGAAAATTAAAGACTTTTAGGTGCGCCATATGGTGCAGAAAATACAGTAACCAAAATACCATATTTAGACTAGTGGGACTGCTTAAAAAAATATTACTGTTAAAAAAAAATTGGGGGTTGACTTCAGTTGTCAGTGTAGGAATGGAACACCATCATTATACAACAGGTTTAAAAACATATATGACAGATTTGGGGTAAAGGAAATTCATCTCAACACACATCATCACATGATAAAATCCATCAGGATAATCTTTCTCAGATATCCAAGAATATTTGCTGACTTGGATCAGAAGAAAGGGAAAATGCTCAAATTTGTCCCAATTGTCCGTGTGTGTGTACCCTTGCTTTACTCTGCCATTCCAAACCAAACCCGAATCCAAATTACGTGTGACCATTTCAGTCGATTTGTTTTCTCTACAGTGCGAGTTGTACTTTAAAAAACAATTTATTCCTAAACTAAATAAATATATGAGCTTTTTGTCCTCAGTCTGTGGTAAACTTGATAAACAATCTCCATTTTGCATGTTTAACCAAGACCTGTTTTGCATACTTAACTGGGGGCTAAATAATTATGCGTGTTCGCTTCCTGCCTGCTCCTCACACTCTCTAAAATAGTGCAGGCTCCCCGTGGGAGTTGGCGAGGAGGGAACCCGAAAAGCGAGAGGCGTCGGTGCACAGAGAGCAGTTCCCACGACACTTTAGTAGCGGGGAAAGGGGATTTATCCGGTGAGATGTGAGATCTCAGCATCTGCTTTCCAGCTAGGCGGAGGAGAGCGCTGGAAGCAAGGCGCATCACCGCCGTTTGATTAAAGATTTATAGCCTTTCAGACATGTTTTCTCTCCTTTTGGAGCCCCCCAAAAAACTATCTTCTGCCATTTGCTGAGAGCATCTTAAGGTAAGGGAGTGGCTCCCGTCTGCATTATTTCAGTGTGGATTTTTCTCCACTGCGATGCAGAATTAAGTGACATCACAACAGGCTACACTATTTACATGCTCGCATACATTTGCAGCTTTTTTTTCGTTTATTGCCAGTGAATGCATGAGTGAACTTCACCCACTTGTCATTCTGAGCAAACTGTATAAAAGCCTCCATTCAGACACATTTGCATTCCAACTGGAGACGTTTACTGCACCGGCAGTAAATCGCAGTCCATTACTAATAAATGGGCACTTTTTAATCAAGACAAATAATGTATGGAAGTGTAATCATTACATTGTGAAATGAATGCATAAAACAGATTAAAACAAAAAACAAAACATGAACCAACTAATTCATATGAGTATTCGTAGTCCTTGTCGTTAATTATTCATTATATTAACTTGTTATCGCACAAAGAACAGATGACGTTACAGCCAGATGACTCCCTATACACTGAAACGCTGTGATACACTTCTTTTTCTTCTTCTTTTTCTGGAATGAGTACATTGCTACAATAAAGAACATAATGTCCTCAGAAGAAAAAGAACACGAAGGAAAAAATACTGACTAATTACTAAGCCACAGTAATTGGAAGGGACTGGCATAATAATTGATTGAGTGGAACTCATCCATTCTTAAAAACAGTAGCATGATGATGTGTAATCTAAGATGTAAATCCCATTCCTATGACTGGCATTGACACAAAAGTTTGAAATTTTCAAAGAAATTACGCATGAGGCAGAAGGCATAATTGGAAAGGTGTCATTCACTTGCACACCCATTGCCGGTCACTCACATACCCCTTAACCTTTGCATTGACCTGTTAGCTTGTGCTTCAGGTGCTTTGCTGGAATTATTTCAAAATGTCCCTCTCTGTAAAGTGAAATAAATAGCCACCTTCCATTTGCTAGCAACTAGACATAGGATTAGCAAACAGAAGCAGAGCGGCAAGACCTAGAGCAGCTCTGAGGATAATAGTAATGTGGAATTAGCAACATGAATGTTTGACAGGTATGTTTATCAGCGCTATTTGGTATTTAATTGGCTGCACGGTAAATTGTGGGGAAAACACTTCAAACCAATGTATTTAGGGTTACATTAACACTATTATGATAAGCAGTTCATATAATATATGGATGGATGGATGATTATTTGCTACACCTTAGCAGCCAAAGCTAACATCAGCCTGTTAACAGTGCTGATGCTAGTTTAGCAACGTAAGCTATTTTGATACTGGACATGTCTATGTCATGGTTTTGGTGAGACTTTAAGGCAGAGGTGGGCAATCTCGGTCCTCGAGGGCCGGAGTCCTGCAGGTTTTGGAGGTTTCTCACTTCCAACGCAAGCTGATTCCAATCAACAGGATCGTTATCAGGCTTATGCAGAGCTTGCTGATGAGCTGATCATATAACAGCTGTGTTGGAGAAGGGCAACATGCAAAACCTGCAGGACTCCGGCCCTCGATGCCCACCTCTGCTTTAAGGGGTGGGAAGATAAGTGAAGCTACATTAAAATCTTGCTTTTAAAACTGCAAACTGTGAATGTGAATGTAAAAAAATACAATGTTTTTATACAGTATGGTGCAATTTTCCTCATGCAGAACAAAAAATGTAGTTGTTTTAAAGTGCATTTCATTGAGGAAGATGGACTAAATATACAAATATACTGAGTGGCAAGCTTGGTCAGGGAACTTAAAACATTTTTTTAAAATTATTATTATTACCCAGTCTAGCAGTGTTTTTATTTAATGTGTCCATACAGTAAAAGAAGCAGTAAGCCGTTTTGTGCTTTGCTCGTTAATTTTTGAACATGCCGTTAAATGTGAAGCGCTTAAGTCGAGCCTCAGGCAAGACTGTCAGTCTGCTGTTCAAAGCATTTGAAACTAAAGTGTTGGAAAAAGAACATGAAATAAAACATGTGGAACTTTATTCTGTTAATAGTTAACATTAATATACGTACACCCTGCAAATTGCAGATTTGTACTATAAAATAGTTTGCTATTGGAGCAACATTGAATCATTGCTGCCTGGCAAGAAATTTTTAAAAAGCATGGTGGTCAAAAACACATCCATGGGAAGTTTATCGAATCACGCGGCCCAATTTAGTCAAAGCTTCGGATTATGATGAAGTTTAAAGGAACACATAACTCAAAACATTAAAAGTGCAAATATCAATGGCGTCTAATTCCTTGAAAAAAGGTTCAAGGCGATTAAGTATCAAAATTTTGACATACACTGTACGCTTCCATATTGGACATTATTTCCTGTCCAGACCAATCACAGCTCAGCTCCAGAAAACAGGTGAACCGTGATTGGTTGCTACCTGAGCAGCCGAGATGTTAGTCGACAGCAAGTATCAAAATGGCCGCCCTCCTGAGACGGATAAAAACGGTTGGATTTTGCTGAAAAGGGATGACAGGATGTTTAAATGGGAACAATAATGTCAGCATTTGCCATCATTATTATCTGTTTTTATTTTTAAAACGGTGTGGTGTGAAAAAGCCCTCAAGCGCTAAAGTGGCAGCGTAAGCAGAGTTGCTTTAACGGCTGCGAGTTCTCAGGCACCTGCTTCTCCTGAGGTTGTCAGTCAGTTCGTGCCCTGCAGCCTCGCCGTTAATTGGTCTCCATGTTAAAAATGCAAAGTCTGCTCCCAACCACCTTAACCCCCCCCCCCCCCGATATGCAAGAGTCCCACCGCCACTTTAATAATGTCATCGCAGGTAAATTCACGCATCCCCCCAGCCAAATTTTTCCTTATTAGAGGTCAAATTGGATTTAGTGATGTTTTAATGAGCCGAGTGAGCAGGTTGAATCGTTTGGCTCTTCATCAATTATCCATCATCCCTAGTTGCTTAGATAGTAAAAAAAAACACACACACAAAAACAGTCTGTCGGATCACATCAACAGTGTGTGCAAGCTGACTCACATCAAGCTGAGACCGAAGTAGAAGAATCCCACGGTGATTCATTACTCAGGAAACGGAGCGGGCTTGTACACAAGGGTGACTGTTGCACGTGAGGAAAGTGGAAACAATAGAAGAGTATTTAGGGAATGCTGACAAAACAACCCTTGAAGGGATGCCAACTAGTTGTGGTGACATCACACAGGCAGCCACATGCATCTGAGGATTATTACGCAGTGATGAAAATGCAACATGACATTAGGCTGAATTGCATTTGCTTCGATATTAAGCTCTTAAACTATCACCCAAAAAAAAGTACATTTCTCCTCATTTGACACCAAGTACAATCTTGGCTCTTCTCGCCTTGGTTTTCCATTTCGAAATAGTACTAACATAGGATACTGTGAAAACCACACTGCATTGAACGCATCACAGAGACACAGGTTAAAAAAAAAACTGTGTGGATGTTGCGTTTTCTCTTTGGCCTGGAGCATACGACGTTCATGATTTTAATTATTTTTTTTTGAAATGTGGACTCGTCAGACCACAATCCACTTTTTCATTTTGTACCAGTCCATCTCAGATGACCTCAGGCCCAGAAAAGCTGGCAGCATTTGTTGTTGACATATGGATTTTGAGAGTTTTAACTTAAATTCCTAGCTGTATTGACAACCTGTGTTAACTGCCAATGAGTTTCTTGAGGTCACATGGTAATATCCTTTTACTCAATGATGCCGTTTTTTAATACCTGAGGGAATCGAACGTCACAGGCATCCAATGTTGCTTTTCAGCTTTGGCGCTTATGTGCAGCGATTTCTCAAGATTCTCTGAAATTTGTCATGACATTATGCAATTTTACGTTAAGAAACATTGTTCTTAAACTGTTGGACTACATTGCTCACAAAAAGTGCAGCAAGGTGCAGCATATGGAGTACCTTACCAAAAAGTAGTATCCGTTAAGTACATAATATAGAGTATACTTAAGTACTGTATACTTAAGTTTATTTTTCGAGTGTACTTATTCTTGTACTAAAAGTTCTTCTTGGGACTTATTTGGAACATTTTAGTACACTTAAAAGTATACTTAAATATAATATAAAGCATATTAATAAGTATACTTAAGCATACTTTACAGTATATTAAAGTACACAATAAGGTATACGTAAAAGTATACTTTGTGGTACACTTATGTCCACAGTTTAGTTTACAGCAAAAAGCCCAGAGATGAATTGACATGTATCGAACCAGCAAACACTGGTACGACCTTAACCTCTAGCCTATCCAGCCAGATGATTTTTAGGTCTTTATAAATAAATGTAACATATAATTTTGGTTCCTTTGCAAGTGACTTCTAAGTATATACTACAGCCCAAATTCGGTTCTCGAGAGCCCCTAGTCAGCTTGTTTTCCATGTTTAGCTCCACTAGCACACCTGATTCATGATCAGGATCGTTATCAGGCTTCTGCAAAGCTTGCCGATGAGTTGATCATTAGATTCAGCTGCGCTATAGGAGGGAAACTTGGAAAACAGGCTGGATAGGGGCTCTCGAGAACCGGACTTGGGCACCACTGTACTACAATATGTAAACTTTAAGTATATGTTTTAGTATACTTACAAGTACACTTAACATTTACTTGGTGGAGTATACTTCCAAAAAGTACAAGAAAAGTAAACTCTCCTAATTGTGAGTATACTTCAAGCATACTTAAATATACTGATTTTTGGTACGGGGTATAATACTGCAGAGTCCAGAGTTGAGGCACAGCAAAAGGATATACCGACGTTAACAGCTATGTTGGAGAAGATTCGGCCAAAAAATTGGCCACTGCCGCCAAGTGGAAAAAGAAAAAGAAAAGAGAGCAATGATGATGACATGTCAAATCAGTAAAATTACCGAATGAACAATACTGAGCTCTCCAGAAAAAATAACATTTTTTTTTTTTTTTTAAAAAGCTATGTTGGAGAAGATTCGACAAGAAAATTGTCCACTGCCGCCAAGTGGAGACTATGGAGCGTAATAATGTAGCAGGGTAAGCTAATGTTAGCACTTGTGTTCAAATCCAGCCCCCCCCCCCCCCCCCCCAAAAAAAAAAAGTTGACAAAGAGGAGACTGTGGAGTAAAAAAAATTGCAACGTCACGAGCTAAGGAAACTGTACTGTGTTTGAGAAGAGACTGAGAGCAACGACAAAAAAAATAGGCCGATGCAGCAAAATGGAGATTGCGAGTATAATACTGATGCGGCCAGAGGTAAGACACAGCAAAAGGGTAAGCCAGCATTAGCGTGTGTGTAGATTTGTAGAAGGGGAAAACTGAGGGCAGCAACAAAATAGGCCATTTGGAGACTTGCAGTACAATACTGCCGTGCTCTGAGCTAAAGCAACAGCAACATCAGCATGTATTTTGGAAAAGAGGCCAAACAGAAAAGCAAAGAAACATGATGATGAGCCAGAGCATCGTGAAAAATAAAATAAAAATCCTACAAAAGAGGTAAACAGGTAACTAACAAGGAGTATCATTTCATGTGAAAGTGTGTTTGTATTGTATTGTCTTGTAAACTCAGCAAAGCAGTAGAAGATGTGTTTTCAAAAATGGGAGATGGCAAGTAGGTCATTTGCAATGAGCTCAACTGCTTCACATGATAATACTGCACATTCATTTAGTAATTCACAATGTTCAAGGAAAAATTGTCTTCATCATAACAATCTAACAAGCCGGCTGCGGATTCCACATCAGATGTTCCTCTAAGAAAAATCGAAGACATCCTCAAACTTGAATCAAAGAATAGAAGCATAAAGCACTGCTGACTGCTTTTCTCGCCACAAAAACAATCAGTGAAGCACCGAGACCAAGTTGTCAAGGTTATGGCGATAACAGGAACCGATAACAGAAGAGTCCTTTTCATAGTTTGTTTTTGAAAGGAAATGAACAGCATCCCCACCCGACTCGCAAAAGATGGCATGATGTCGCAATCAGGCTGCACTTTTGTCAGGTGGAGTGTGGAGCTCACGCACCTTGGCTGTCTGCAAACAAAGAACACAGCAGAAAAAAAAAGACAACTTCTCCGTGCCGAGGGTAATCAAACAACTCACTGAAAAGTTTGTTGTGAGCTTTTTCCGCCGAATGAACTCTCCCAGGATGACAGCCGCTTAATTGGATCTCTTCGATGAGGAAGATTTGGAAGGCGCGCACGTGAAGCTAAAATAAGACAGATAGCGCTCCGCAACTATGAGCCTGAGTGTTAGCTTCACGCTGGGCAAGAAAACGCACTTCCTCCCGGGGGGGCTTTGTAAAGCATTAACAAGTGAGAGTTAACAACACAAATACATGTAGTGGCGGGCTGTGCATTTGGGACTTCAGTAGGGATTTACCTGATTTAATCCAGCTCTTACCACCATCGCTGTCACGTCGCAATTATAGAAACCATCAATACTGTACACAGGGATGTGATTTGACCAAAGTGAAATTATCTGAAAATTTAGCCGGGGGTCTGGGGGCCGCTGGCACCCAGCTAGGTCCAGGGCAGTGCCCTGGTGGGGGGACAAGGCCCGGAGCTCATGGGTTTTCCGTGTTTTTAAGTACTTTTAATGCACTCACATGACAAAGAAATAGACAAAACAACAGCATAAATTTTCAATGTATATTGAACTATCCCATATAAAATGGCAGTTTTAGTCAACTCAAAATCAGTCACATTCAAAAACATTGGACTGCCTTTGCTTTTAAAAACTATCACTGAGAATATCATCATATCTAACTAATGTGATTACTAAGTTAACACATAAATAATGTTGAAGAGTTCAAATTTCATGAACAAATAATTGTATCATGACCAAATGAAAAGTAACTCATATTAGAGCATACCACAAATGTCTTTGTTATAGCAGAAGATGTTATCTGTCGGAGTCATGTGCATACACAATGAACTACTAAAAAATAAAAATAAATAAATAAAAAAATCTGATTTTTTTTTTTGGGGGGGAGATAAAAAAAGCGGAATTCCGCGAATTAGCGGAAAAATCACATCCCTGTGTACAAAAACGCAATGGAACTGCAACTGCATGTGTTTAGTTAATAACATAACAAAATAAATACATTTTATCGCCGGAGATTTTGATTAATAATTTTCTTTTTGCAAGTTGAACTAGGCTTACGTTGACCAACCAATCAGAGTTATTGTCAGCTAGCTACCTAGTTGAAATTACACGCAAGCTCCAACACAGGAAGGCTAGACTCGAAATTTCCTTTTACAACGGTGCCCTGAGATACTAGTGGCCCAGTTCACGAGGTTTTTCAAGATACGCACATATCTGAACACAGCAGATTATCCACGCAGACAATAAAACAACAATCACAGGTATATCGTCTTTATCCTCTGCAAAGAATAACTAATATTAGTGCTGTATTGATGAGCCAAGATAGTAATTGAGAAAAGTCAATGAATAGTAGGCCTATATCCATTTGTTTGTGTCATACTGTCCTCAGGTGGTCAATTAAGGCACGCGCACCAGAATGAGAAGCACAATGTGCATTGCAGGAGAAAGTGTTGCATTTAATTATGTCATTACTTAATGTTTTTATAAAGTGCATCATAGAGTACTATTTTCTCATTAAAATCACATTACAGTAAGGTGTCAGAATTCATCAATTAATTGACAGCTAATTGATTATGAAATTAATCGACAACTGTTTTAATAATTAAGTTAAAGTTTAGAGCCATTGTTTAACTTAAAAAGGTTCAAATCCTCTGATTTCAGCAATAATTATTCTTTAATTTATGTAGTAACTTCACAAAAGCAATAATCTAGTAAGAATCTAGAAGAATCTAGTGAGATTTTGCTTAATTTTTTTAACAGTAAGCAATGCCAAAAAAACAACAATTGCTTTTGTAGTAAACGTTAATGTAAAATAACATTTTAGATGATTATTTGATTAGTCGATTGATAGAATAATTGATTGTAAAAAATATTTGATAGTGACCGCCCTACATCACACATTACAAATTTGTGCCACTGTATTTTGTTTGCTAGTGTAAAATGAGTTTATCCGTGAAAAATGTCCTCAAAGTGAATACAATATAAAACTTTTAGAAAACACAACTGATAAAAATATCAGTGTATCTCATGTTGTAGCCAATGCAAACAGAGCTTTTGCAAAGCTGCCCATGAACATTATTTGTGTTTTTTCTCAACTACAAGGCTGTGAAAATCCAATCGCCAGACAAAGAAGCATTGCCGTGTCCAATTGTGTGCCCTAATGAATCAATCCAGCCTGTAAGAACAAAAGCAGCGTTTGCTGTGAAATACGCACTTGTCACATCCAAGTGGTTTGTCTTGCGTTCCCCCCCGCCTGCCCGCCCGCGTGCAAAAATACTGAGTCCTGTTTGTCATGACTTATGGGAGATGAAGGTGAGGGCTAATGCAGTCGCTCATCGACATCAGCCTTGTTTCCACGCTGTGCGTCTGTGCTGTCTGATAATGAGCCCGACTGCTCGTGTCTGTCTCTAATTAGACAACCTTTTTAAGGATCCCTCCTTGTGTGTGTGTGTGTGTGTGTGTGTGTGTTTTTTTCCCTGTCGAACAAATCATTCCTTTCATTTTCCCCAACCTTGGAAATAATCACGGGGACAACAAACCATTAATTTAGAACACATTCAGGGTGAACAAAAAAAAACACACTAGCCTATTTGTAATCTTTCATTAAAAAAAAAAAAAAAAACGGTCACATTTTTTTCACCTGATGAGTGGAATATGTCTGTAATTAACACGATTCTGTTCAATGGATTCTGAACAAGGAAATGTCCCTGAAAGTTCTTAATTAGTTTTTGAACAAGTGTGTTGGAAACAGCAAAATCAGGCAAGATCAACATTTAAAGTGAGAATAGCAAAGCCTAAATATCCAGATTGTAGCACTTCTTTGATGTTTTCTTCCCTTTTATGTTATCTTCAGGTGTTCAAGCTGAATTGCATTGAATTTCCCCTGAGGGACACGTATAAATGTTTTGTTACATCGCGTACCGCTCTGTTTGTACTGAGCTGCCGGGCTTGTTCCTTTTTTGCAGAACATTGAATTTCCACTTGTTTGGCTATCAACAAACATTTACTTAAAAAAAATCCAAACAAAAAGCACTTCTTCACTGAGATTTGCCAAAGTCTCATATGATGACGGTTTAAACTTCAAGTTATGTTTGGCATATAAAACGGTCATACTCAGAAAATTTAATTGGCTTTAATGGCAATTTATCACATTTGGAGGTTCCACTATATTGAATTATAGTGCTGATCAAAACTGCTTTTTCCCAGACTGATACCAATACGAGTACTCAACTATTGCTATTATAGTCACCAATACCGATATCAACTATTGCTATCACTAGTACTTTTGATACATAAAGTCCCCTATATATATATATATATATATATATATATATATATATATATATATATATATATATATATATATATATCCCAATATATCATTGTCCTTAAAATTGCATGAAATCAATAGCAATTCTCATTTCTAATTTCTAGTTCCTGATCGCAAAATGGCCAAAAGAGTATTGATACCTTGAAATAAAGCAAGGTATTGGTCGTCCCCATTGAATTGAATTTTATTTTGTTTTTAAACACAAAATGCCCCCCAAAAAAACGCACAAAAAAAATCATGGAGTTAATCCTTTAGCTCCTTTCATCTAAACTGAATTGAATGCTGTATGTAATTTTTTGTAAATTTATATTTGGTTTTAATTCCAATCAAAAACTTTTTTTTTTTTTTTAAATAAAAATGTACTTCTGTTCTATTTTGTTCTGTTAACACAAAAAAAAGAGGGGGCACTTGCTCACTAAGGTTTGCTTATGTCTGAATTGATTTTGATTGATGACATTTCTTTTTGTTCTACCACAGAAAACATGGGTTGAGCGCTATACTGTATTGTACAACTTAAGGAGGGTTCCAATTTTATTTTATTTTATCTTATTTCTCAAACAGGCCAAGCAGGAGAATTTAGATTTCCTTAAGTCTCACAAGATCATGGTTTGAACTCCAAGTTGTGGAAACAACAGCATTTTACTCTTGACAATTGGCAACCCGACAAAAATTTCAGTTTGAAAACGTTTTACAGTAAATCATTAAGATATGGAGACTACATTACACGAGTGTGTGTATGTTTGTTGTATTTCAGTGCAGTGTGCATATAGTTTGGGATAAAGTTTCATTTGTGACCTCCAGGGTGATCTTTTGTTCCCACATTGTTTTTGTTGTATGCTACATCAAACTGACATGAGCCTCCATTGCTAATATTAGCAATAGTCTTCAGCTCAAAAACTAGGTTATGGAACCTCTGAGGTCATACGATATATAATAGGCCTAACCCCCTCCTCTCAACCAAAGTCAGTTGGGATAGCCTCCCGCTCACCTGTGACCCTAATGAGGATGAGTGCTAGAGAAAATGGATGGCTTTTGTAAGACTGAGCAGATGCACCTCATGGTGTGGGAGTCCAATGAGCGTCACAGAGTTAGCGATTTATTAAATCATGGTAATGGTAGTTCATGTCTGTGAATATTCTCTATTCTGGACCGTTCTGGTTGTCTTAGAAATTCAAGAATTTTTTGCGATTGATTTAAGATTCTGAGAATGATAGTTCATGATATTTTAAAATCATATTGAGGTGCCATTGTGTTTCTCCATTAATTATTCGAGCCAAGAAATAGCTTTTTTACGCACTCTGAAAAATACGTTTCATTTCTATTCTTTAAAGTGGCGTCTAAAAAAAGCGCAAAATCCAACTAATTACATGTGAGACTGGCTCTGGGATATTTGATGAATTGAGGTTAAAGCTGTTACCAAAATGCCATCTTTACTTTTGCAACAAATGGTGAGGGTAAAAAAAAATAAATTCTGTAAAACCTCAGTTAGTTGTGAAGAGGCGAGGCACGAAAGCAGGATGAACAATCCCGGCTATTTGCGTCACTTGGGCCTTTGATTAGCTAGTGCAAAAATAATCCTCTCAGGAAGTATTTTCTGTGCTTTCTTGGATCATAACGTTTTTGTCGAGATGAAGCAGTGATACATCTTGGTAAAAGTTAGTTTTCCTGATCTGCTTGGAAAGGGGGCGAATCTAACAATTGGGAACGTAAATCAGTTCAATGTTTACGATGGCAAATCGTCTGCCGTCACTTATGATTGTGACGTGAAGAAAATGATCCGACACAAGCACATTAGCTACTGGTGATGTTAAGTATTTGTATAAACATGTCTCAAACAGCAAACAGTTGCCTGGCTTTTTTTCTTCTGTCACTAACAATTTTGTCATTTCTGTCAGTCTAGATGCCTTGCAGGCACCATGCTGCCTCTCACAGGTCAGTCTTGGTACTACAACATCCATCTGGTTTGAGGGAGACTCACAATTGTAAGTGGCGATGTAGTTATATGATGGTTTGCTTCGTTGGTCAAACCGACAAAAAAAGGCCCCAGGTGAGCTGATGAGCAAATATCTGACGATAGAATAAAACGGGGATAATGTACATTGGACCATCATATATTTGTGGTTCATACATTGCTAATTAATCTCTTTGCGGATTCTTTCTGAAACCTATCCTTCAATATTTGCAGAAAACTCATATTCATGGCAAAATACTGTCTAATACATAATATTTATCGTATTGGGGCATCTCATTATTGGAGACAACGAACTGTTGCAGGAAGGGAGCAAAAAAAACAAACAAGTTATCCGTCCAACCAAACCGCTGTGGCAGAAGGTTGCGTTCACTCGGTCCACTACCCGCTCCAAACTCGCAAATCCAATCACAAATCTAACAGCAGCCATGTTAGATTTGACTTCCAGCAGATAAGGAGAGATCTGATGACGCTTCAGGCTCATCATGTTGCTGTCAGCCCGCATCGGAAAGTGTAGTTTATCACGGACTCCAGAGAGACTTTTGGTGCAAATATCACAAAGCAAAGCACACACTGCTATTTTTACAAGCCCTTGCCATGAGGCATAATATCCTTCAAGAGTGCTCGTTGTGATTTCTTGCCTGCTCTGGCGCAGACATCCACGGATGCCGCCGTCTGGGCGATAACCATGTTTTCCTAATTGAATTGAGCAGCGTGTCATTTAACCATGTTAACCCTCAAATTCATCACAGGTCACAAACAATCACTCAAATGTGTATTTCGATCCACTTAAGAGTGAGGCCATCGCCGCTGCAATTGAAATGTGTTTGGAGAGTAAAACCAGATTAGTCGTCTAAAGTGACGCTTGACGGGGGGGATTCATGGCCCGCCTACCGACATGCACGCCGCTGTAAAATTGCAAATTGAACTCCATTGCTTTTCATATTGGAGAGTTTTCCATTTAAACTCAACACAGAAGCCAGACAAACCTTCATCATCTTCCAGAGTTTTTTTTGGGCGCCGGGATATAGGAAGCTGCAGCTCAGGAGTCCGGGTTAAGCCCACATCTGATGTTGTCAAACACTTTCCACCACTTCCTTGTGATCCAATTTCGGAGCCGGCGCAGACTTTGACATTTTGATCCCCTCAACAGAGAGAAACAATTTCAGCAAGTGTCAGCTGGCGATGGCTTAGAGTCCACGTCAGCAGCCGTCAACATGCCACTGCCTGAGGAGAGGAGACATGATAACCGGAATCAATATGTTGCACATACACGGACGTATCCTGTTGCACATTTTGAATAACAGAACATTAACTTATTCATAACACTGTTTAGAGCCATACAAGACAGATGAAAGTAAATAATAATCAATTTATAATTTTTTCCCCAGCAGCATCGAGAGGGCACAACAAATTCAAAACAGTGGGTTAATACAGGATATAGTGGTACAGTAGTAGTGTGTTTGATTTGTATTGAATAAATAGCATTGCAGAAACGCGGAATGTCTTTCAGAAGAGCTCGACAGATGCAGTATGTCAACTATGTAACGTCAAAGTGCTCACAAAGAAGCCATACAATTAGCGGCAGTATACAGTAGTTGGTAAACAGTTATCATTTTCGACAGGTTTTAAAAGACAACGTGTATTGAAATGCTTGAATCATGAGGTCATCGGGCCTCAGGCAACCTTGTTCAGGTTTGTGGACTTTTTGTAATGTTATTCTACATGGGTTATGTTGTAACTTGAACCCTGATGGATGTTTGGAATGATGTCAATGCACCTTAGTAGTAAATGTCACATGTGTACTTTCATAACCTTCGACCTGCGTGTCCCCAGGCTTCTCCGGGGTCAGATATCCTATTCTGGAAGGAGGTCACTTACGAAGGCCAGATAGCTTACAGTCAACATCTTGACATCTGTTGAACTTTGACCTGCTTGACTTGACCATCTCGTGTGTGATTATTTTGAGATCAATAATAGTTTTGCTGTGGGCTGGCAACTTAATGACGCGAACTTTCAACAAGATTGCTTGAAAATTGACATCACTGAAATAGTTTGACCTATAAAATTACTACTTTTTTATTTAAATTAAAAAAAGACGTTATTTGTCTTGGGTCGTCTTGTGTATATTTACTATAACTGTAAAATGATGTCTAAAAAAATTCCTGTAGCTACTAAGCCTCTAATGTTCTAACAATAGAGCATTCAAAAAAAAAATTCTAAAAACGTATAACTTTATAATTGTAACCGCTAACCTTTTTTCTCGGTAAAATACGATTGGAACTTTTATTCCATACGTTTATGTTTATATATATGGCTGCAACATAATTTACATTTGTATGCATGTTAAAAAAAAATCTCTTATCTACACTAATACTGTGGTAAAGTCATAATTACAGTAAATATTTCAATTGTGAAAAAAAAACTTGTCATAAATATAAAACAATCAAATGAACAACTGCACTGACAGTAGCCAAGTGTGCCTTCTTGTGCCACATCACTTTGTATTCTTACTCCTGCACTAGTAAGTGTTTTATCTTAATGTGCAGTTTCAATAATTTCAGTGGTTTGCTGTTTTCCCCCCCAGTTGCTTGGCCCAGAATCCACTTAGCGACACATGAAGTTTGCTTACTTAGTCCCCTCGTTTGCAGGGTGTGAAAGAGTCACCTTCCGGGCGTCACCTTAAGCTGCTCATTGTTCGGTTGCAACAATGCAGACATAGCCCAGCCTTCAACGGACTCAAATCTGATTAAGACTGTTTAAACACAACCCGTTGCAAGAAACAGGACCCCCCTCCCCCCCACACACTTTCTGAAGACCCCCCCGACTTTGGAATGCGGCTGGATGGGAACATCTTTGCCCCGAAGGTCCGGTCTTGTTTGTTGCTTCAAACCGAGATGACATTATCTTCTGGAGGCCTCAGGCTTTGAGTCACCAAAGCCACTGAGTTTATAAACGCCACTGACCTTCCACAGCATGCTGCAATTAGCCACGCCCACCAACAACACCTTCATTAGCATAACAGTCGGCTCTGTTTCGGCCTAGGTTACCCCTTCAGCTCCATGCCGTGCCCATGACAATGCTTCCGTAGAGACAGCTGGGCACGGAACGGAACGGCGGAGGGGTTTGTTAAAGCCCGCAGCTGTTCAATACTATGCAAATGGCCCCTGAAACCCGCCCGAGGCCAGGGATCACAAAAAGAGTTCATATCTTACATCTGGCCTGTAGTCGCCGTTTTGAGCAATTTTGCCAGTTTGCATTGAAATCAAGAGAGCGGCGCCTGAGTTTGGTGCTGAGGTGTATTTGCTGCGGGCTGCACTTTCAGTCACACTGTGCAGCTAAATTGGAACAAAAGCCACCAATTGGTCCACTTAGTTCAGGGTGTTATGGTTACAGTTGGGAACAACTGGGGTTATCGTTCCCCCCGCAGGGTGCGGAGGTGGAAGGATGACGGTGATTTTCCTTCCTTTTAGAGCTCTTTTCTCTGTTATAAATTTGTTTATATAGACCACGCAATAAAATAAAATAAAAGAAGTTAATGAAAATAAAAGAAAAGAAATATCCAGTGGCCAAATGAATACTACAGAAAATATCTGGTCGTACATAACCAAGTACTGGACCTTCATGACACATTCTTTTGACGATTCATCTTAGCTCATTTTCCCCTCCTGTCGCCTTGTGTTTCACATGTAGATTAGCTGGCCCCAACCCATTCAAACCCTGCTCTTTACACTTTATGACTTCTTATTACAGAGGGTGATTGGCTCTAAATAACCTTTGTAAGTCTAAACGAGGTACGGCTCGAATCAGCATGCACACAGATCTAGTTTTACGATACAAAATACACCACGGGGGTTATGATGAGGGCCTTCAAATGGGAAGCAGCATTTACAACCTAAATTAGACAATATTATACTGGATAAGCAAGCACTGATTACACAGAGACTCACATTAACTAACAGCATATCAGTGAATGAGTCAGTGACTTAGCAAAAATATTTTTTTCCTGTTGATGCTGCTGCTCCATCAAACACTGATGTTTTTATTTCAGGATCAAAAAGCAGCAGAAAGCGTATGCTGCTTATACACAGTCGCTTAATGATCTGCCATGTTTTCAATTTAGTAGAAAATTTGGCAAACATTTAAGCACTGTAAAATACAAGTGGCAATAATTTCAGTACGTTTGAAATCCCTGCGTAAGTGGCGCATGCAGCAACCATACTGGCAAATACTGTATAGTACCTGCCGACGATACTATGTAATGATTCCAATTGTGACGTCGCAATTCATCAAAATTCAGAACAGCTCGCTCAGACTTTTTCAGAAATTAGCATCTCAGGTTAGATTTACTAGGTTGTCCAATTCCACTTGATGGGTGGTGAGGGACTCCACAGACCCAACAGTTTGTATGTAAGAAATTAAAAAGTCAATTTTTAATGTATCCCATTTAAGTGATCCATTAAAAAAAAAGCCAATGCATCTTGTTCTATTTAACAGACACAATCATGAGTTGGTTCTACTATAATAATGACAGGCAGTATATAAAAAGCAGAGCAAGCCTGTGTGTTTCCTCCAGCTTGATACCACAAATGATGACAGCTCAAGATCCAAAATTAAATTTAATTTAATGCAAATTTTCCTCCGAAAATGTTGTTCAGTCTGTGAAGTTTGACGGGTTTATGGCGTTCTAATATTGAGGTTCCACTGTACACATTTCTGTGAGACTCCTGTGGTGAGATTTTCATATTGCCAAGCGGGAGCAAGGTTATCGAAGCGTACCTAAAGCTCCAGCAGAACATTTGGCGAAGTTCTTCCTCACCAACATGCAACATCTGGACGCTCCCAAACCCCTTTACTGAGACGCAAATGCCACCAGCTGGTTGTGTTGTTACGCAAGAGAAACATTTTGTCATCTGTCAGATATTTTTGACATGGCTGCCACGTACCACTAGCGATGGTAATCCGACTGCTTTTCTTTGCAAAGAGAATGTCAGCCATGTTTCTTCACTTGATTGGGGAAAAAATCTGTAGCAACTTCACCTTTGAAACAGCAGTGTGCTGAAGATTTTTTTTTAATTAAAAGAATTGCAATAACAAGGACCATCTTTCGTTTAAGTGGTAATTTCATGAAGCATTCGGGAGTTGCAGATAATCAAGAGAAAGTGATTGAAGTTTTCCCCCAGAATATTCGCTGCCGTGTTAAAAGGATAATAAGAATTTGTACGCTTTGTGTTTACTTTGGGTTGTTGTTCAAAGCCGCAGCCGGCAGCAGGCGGTGTTTAAGTGCCGCCGTCTGCAACGGCGATGACGGCCCCCGCCGCCATTAAGTGACAAGCTAACAAATAGTTTCAGGACGAAGTGAGAAATAAACAACACTGGCAGCTGACAGATGTAGAGCGGCCCGGTCGACACGTGGGAGAGGGAGGGAGCCGCCTTTCATGTTGCTGGGGTATTACATTGATGGAGCCAGGTAATTTAGCCAAGCGAGTACAGGAGGTGGCGACGGCGAAGCCTGCCACGCCGGGTTGAGCATATCACCCGACAGCAGCTACACTGTACATCCCACGCAGATGACAAATAGCAGACTGGCTGAGAACATTTCACCTATAGTGCCTCTGAATTGTCTTCAGACAATTGACACTCCTTTTGTCAACAAATGGTTTTGTGCAATGGCAAAGCGTAGGTGGCCAGAGCCCCAGGGCGAGTTGAATAATTCGCATACCCTCAACCATAACCCAACAAACGTCATAACATTGGATCTATGGTAATTGAATGTTAAAGATGATCAAGACTTTATTTTCATCTAAATATCTAAAATTATGTCTTTATTCACATAATATTATAATCTTTTCATAATCTACGTGTTTATTCCCATGGTACATTTTGGGTGTTTGGGTGTGTGACAATTGTCATAATAAATGTTAGGAATTTATTTTCATGAAAACTTTTGAAGATGTCTTTTTCCTTGTTGGTCAAACTTATATGAAAGTGTAAACTGGACTACATTCAAGTATTTGAAAAAGAAGAAGTACTTAATCATATCTAGATTTTGATTTTGGGAATTGGGAGTAAGTACACCCTGGCTTGTCGGCCACTCATAGCGCACATGTATTGTAGAATAACAACTATTCACATTTACATTCACATCCAATGACTATTTAAAGTCTTGGCTTGGCCCCTTTTTATCTATCTGCACTCTGGCACACTCCAGTCGAAATCAGTTAAAAACATCAGAGGTCACACATTTTCACTTGGACTAGGCTGAGTCGTCCCCCGTGTGGGTGGGCGGCCAAGACTGTATTAGAGTAGAGACCATTTTGAATAGAGCAGGCCTTCTTCCGCATTCAGCAGATACTCAATCTTTCCGGCATCCATAGTAAATAGTTGAACTGAAAATATGCAGTCCCCTGGTTGTTATTATTAGTATAGCAAGCATTCAAGATAAAAGGACCGGTGAAAGTTCCCATCTGAACTTTACAACAGGGCGAGGTCAGAGTAATGTAAGCACGAGGAGAACATCCAATATTTGAACCCCCAACCACTGTATGAAAAAAAAGACATATTTTCTGTCTAGTTCTGTCTTATGTTGCAGACTACATTTTCACTTGGACTAGGCTGAGCCGTCCCTCGTGTGGGTGTGCGGCGAAGACTGTATTAGAGTAGAGACCATTTTGAATAGAGCAGGCCTTCTTCCGCATTCAGCAGATACTCAATCTTTCCGGCATCCATAGTAAATAGTTGAACTGAAAATATGCAGTCCCCTGGTTGTTATTATTAGTATAGCAAGCATTCAAGATAAAAGGACCGGTGAAAGTTCCCATCTGAACTTTACAACAGGGCGAGGTCAGAGTAATGTAAGCACGAGGAGAACATCCAATATTTGAACCCCCAACCACTGTATGAAAAAAAAGACATATTTTCTGTCTAGTTCTGTCTTATGTTGCAGACTACATAAAGAAATCAACATCACAAATTGATATGCATGACTTCCTCGACTGACCGTACCAATCATGTTATGACAATTCAGTGAGTAACTCACCACAGCTATCATCAGGGAGCACTTTGCAAACCCCAGGTCCTTTGGGGCCACCGTATCTTCCCTGTGTGAAGACGAGCAAAACCAAATCAAAGTCTGCATGTAATATATCTGCCACATCACTATTGCTTGTATTGCATTGTCCATCACTTCATCCATTTACATGCATACAATGCAAACATCACTCTGATCTCTTGAAGAATATTTCAAACATAACACACAGCATATTTCATGTTCGGAGAATGTGGCAATTGAAAACATTAAAACAAAAAAAGGGTGCTTGCTTTGGTCTTTGGAGGAAACCAATTCTCCAGGAAGGTTGTAGATTTGACGAAATCACTTTCCTTTGCCGAGCACAATGGATTCGCAGGGAATTTGTCACGGCAAATTTATGCTGACATGCACCCTCAATACAAGGATTATAAAGCCCACCCGAAGGGACAAAGACAGTTTGACAATAAACCACAGCAAGTAACAGTTGCATGCTCACGTTGACTGTCTGTGTGTAATGCAATGGTGGCCATAATAACGGTAAAATGAAATAAAATCAGATAGGTCATTAAGGTATGACCAAGATCTCCCTTTATAGTTCATTTCATGGTCCTATATGACAATATGTCCCAGCGCATAAAACCATTAATTTATTTCCGGAAGCAAGCACTGTCTTTGTGACAAATATGACCACATTATTTTACTGTGAGAGAAAGCAGTGATTTGCACAAAATTAGATTTTCCTTTCCATTCATTTGATTTGCTCGGATTTCTTAATTTTTCCTACTGAAGGTCATGTCAAATGAAACAATGAACACTAAACTGTCATAAGACCTTTCTTACAGTTTTTTGCACCTTTACAGGCTTCCTTTTTTCTATATTTTTTGTTTGATTCGTAATTGTTTTTTATTAGGCTATGTAATCATTCACAGAAACATCATTATCTTTGCTTGCAGCATTTCACTATAAATCTATTGCATAAAGAGGCTCATCGTCAATAGCACCAACTCCTTGGTGGTTTAGGAGGAGGCTGGCTGGCTGGCTTATAAACATGGATGGGACTGCAAAGCGCTGGGTGAGTCGGAACAGAACTGAGCGAATGATCCCGGAAGAAAGTGGAAGTAGTTATTACAAAAAGGACTAACGGTGTAAAACGACACAGCTGGGAGAGCGCGAGGGTAATGCAGGGAGCTGATAAGACGGGACGTACGGTAGCAGGGCCGGTGAAATGCAGACAATGGAGATATAAAGTAGACAAGGGAATCATTGGCAGATGCCTCAGAGCAACAGTATGCTGGCCCATTTGCAGGAGGCTGATAAGGTTGTGGTTTCCAAAGATTACACCCTGGACCCCTTGCTTTAAACTGTTTTCATGCTCTCAAAAAGGAGCCATTTTCTTCGTGTATCGTATAATGATGTTTTTCATACCATTTTACAATTATGTATATTAACTAAACAAGGTAAGAAATATTAGAAACGTTTGTCAGTATAATGTAGTACAGACGCTCCCCTACTTACGAACATTCGAGTTACGAACAACGGTACATACGAACATGTCTGCGCGCATGTCAAAAAATGTTCGGAAAGAGATGCTGTAAGTTAGATTTTGTATTGCGCACCTTTTTCCGAGTACTGTAGTGCTTCTTTCCGCCGCTAATACCGACGCTTGGCGCTGTGAGAGCTCACCCAGCATTGGAGGCTCAGCAACGTGTCGAGGAGGAGGAAGAAGAAGAAACGCCTGTCGCTCATAGATAAAGCCATCGCACTCTTCGAGCAGCAAGACCCAAATATTGAACGTTGCACAAAGGTTGCAAATCAATTGAATGATGCCATACAGTGCTACCGCATCATTTATGATGAAAAAAGAAGAAAACTGTGCAATCGTCGTTAGATCGCTTCTTTCGGCCAGTTTCTAGTAAATCCTCCAAGGAAGATACTCATCAACCCTCATCTTCTTCTCCGCGACCCTCAACTTCTTCCTACATTGAAGTTACGGAGGAGGAAGTAACTTTTGAAGCCCATTCCAGCGACGACGAAGAACCTCTCATGATATAAAATCCTCCTCTTCCTCCTCCATCAAATCCTTAAGCATCGAGTACATCTTCCAAAAGTAAGTTAAACTTCATTTTATTTATCTTATTACGTACATGTACATACTGTGTATGTCTCTCTCTCTCTCTCTCTCTCTAACATACGTAGTACAGTACTGTACGTATTCTCTTTAAACATAAATTATAATACAAAATATAGCACTGAAGCAACTTACGAACAAATTCACCTTACGAACGATCGCTCGGAACGTAACTCGTTCGTAAGTTGGGGAGCGTCTGTATTTCACTGCCTATTGCGCCCGGTAAATGCATTCCTGCCTCACAGTTCTGACAGGGATGTGATTTGACCAAAGTGAAATTATCTGAAAATTTAGCCGGGGGTCTGGGGGCCGCTGGCACCCAGCTAGGTCCAAAACAACAGCATACATTTTCAATGTATATTGAACTATCCCATATAAAATAGCAGTTTTAGTTAACTCAAAATCAGTCACATTCAAAAACATTGGACTGCCTTTGCTTTTAAAAACTATCACTGAGAATATCATCATAAGTTAACACATAAATAATGTTGAAGAGTTCAAATTTCATGAACAAATAATTGTATCATGACCAAATGAAAAGTAACTCATATTAGAGCATACCACAAATGTCTTTGTTATAGCAGAAGATGTTATCTGTCGGAGTCATGTGCATACACAATGAACTACTAAAAAAAATAAAAATAAAAAAAATAAAAAATCTGAATTTTTTTTTTTTGGGGGGGAGATAAAAAAAAAGCGGAATTCCGCGAATTAGCGGAAAAATCACATCCCTGGTTCTGAGGATCGGGGATTGAATGTTGGCCTCTGTATGGATTTTGCATGATGTCCTCATGCTCGTGTGGGTTTTCTTTCCTCTCATAATCCAAAATACATGCAGGTTAGGTTCAGCGAAAAATACAGGAGGCATGAATGTGAGTGTGAATGCTTGTTTGACTAAATGTGTAACGACCAGTCCACGGTGTGCACCACCTCTCACCTCAAGACACTCAGGAAAAGCTCAAGCTCACCTGCGACCCTAATTAAGACAAGCCCTGGCATCTAAAAAGCATTTCTAAAATATTATTTAGCAATACATTTGTATGGAAAGTAGAGTTTTAAAAAAAAAAGTAAGGACTGTGAATCTCATGAAGCAAGGCAGACTTGGCCGAGCCAATAAGGCAACAGAGCATAAACAATGCTGCACTACTACATTGCGCCGTGATCAGATGTCAGTCTACTGGAATTGTCGTTAAAGATACACAACATAAAAAAACATCTCCCATAGTCTGCAGGGAACTCGATTGCTTAAAACTCGGTTCTGTTCCCTAACATAATCTAACGCTGCGGTAAAGTAATAAATACAGTTAATATTTGAAAAAATGAAAAGCACTTTTATGCTATAAATATCAAACTAAAATGGAAAAACAGCTAGTATGGCTGTAACCTTTGTGTGGCGTCTGACCACCTATTCGTACACTTCTGCACAAACTAGTTTAGGACCTCAAAAGGTCATATGGGACCGTCGTTAATTGTAGTTATGGAGTGCACTTACAGTGCTTCACTATTCACAATGGGAGGCGTTCAATCGGTCAACCCACTAGAGAAGCTAAATGTGACCTTATCTGTCAGTTTCAATCAAAACTGTGCATTACATTAGACTGTCCAGGTGCACTTAATATTGTGGCAAATGAGCGTAGAGGCATTCCGCAGCTCTAGTTTGCTTCTCTGGCGTTAACAAGAAGTGGTCCCTATTGATCGCCTTGAAAATAAGAACACAGTGGATGCAGAAAAGGGGAGCTCAAACAAAGAAATCCATTTAGCTTCTCTTGGTGCAAATGTGAGGATTAGTTGAGAGGGAAAAGTTAGGCTCTGCAAGAGAACAATGGAATCAATAAAAGACATACTCTTTGCTGGAAGGGAGGTAAGTCAGCATCGACAGCAACCCGCTACCGCACTCAATCGGATTAACTAATGAAGCAATTATCGACCCAGTCAGGGCTGCTGGCCAGAGAGCAGGAGTGTCCATTAAGTGGATCCTCCCCTCTCTGAGACACTCTCAAAATGTCAGGGTCACTCTTTGCTGCTTGACACAGTTTGCCAAAAACCCGTTCAATGGGGGTCAGTGGGGTGGGACCATTGTGGGGACTAATCAGGCAAAGGGGGCAGACACCACCAATAAGTCGGGAGGACAACCGCGAGAAAAGATGCAACGATCACGTTGATCTTTGAGATGACATTGGATGGGAATGCAATTATCTACTACTAGCATCCCAAACACAATGTCACAATTCAAATGCAGCTCTGTATTAACTGTAAAACAAATACAGAAGAACCCTCTGGCCAATGTTAGTGAAGACTTTAAATTCAGAGTTAGAACAAAATTCCCTTTTGTGATGCCACTACAAAAGGTATGGCAAGTAAGGAACATAAACATGATAAACAGAACCAGATCCTGAACTGGTCCTTGGAAGCAAAAGCGGCACATCACTGTTGTGGCTTCTCAGTAGACAAGGAGGAAGGGCAATGATACAAGTGCTGAAAGCAAGTCAATGGTGAGATTTACATTTAAATAAAAAGGGGTTAAGCCCCTTTTACATTTTTATGATATTTAAGAATGTTAAATGGAAGCATTCTCTTACCTACTTTGCTCTTGACTTCCTTAAACACTATGCCAATCAAGAAGAATTCAGTTGCATATATCTGCTGTGTGAATTTCCGCATATCTACAACTGAATGGCATCCACCCATCCATCCATCCATTATCTACCTCTATATCCGGGGTCGGGTTGCGGGGGCAGCACCTTTAGCAGAGAAGCCCAGATTTGCCTCTCCCCAGCCACTTCAACCAGCTCCTCTGGCGGGATCCCAAAGCGTTCCCAAGCCAACCGAGAGACATAGTTTCTCCAGTGGACATGCCCGGAACACCTCTCCAGGGAGGCGTCCAGGAGGCATCTGCGGCAGATGCCCGAGCCACCTCAACTGGTTCCTCTCAACTCTCAGCTTCTCACCCTATCTCTAAGGGAGAGCCCGGAACAACCTGCGGAGGAAACTCATTTCGGCAGCTCGTGACCAAAGATGACGGTAGGAAAGTAGATCGACCGGTAAATTGAGAGCTTTGCCTTTCGACTCGTCTTGGACCGATACAGAGTCCGCATCACTACAGATGCTGCAGCGATCCGCCTGTCGATCTCCCGCTCCATCCTGCCCTCACTCATGAACAAGACCCCAAGATACTTGAACTCCTTCACTTGGGGCAGGATCTCATCCCCCGACCCGGAGAGGGCACTCCATCCTTTTCCGACTGACAACCACGGTCTCGGACGTGGAGGTGCCGATTTTCATCCCAACCGCTTCACATTCGGCTGCGAATCGCTCCAATGAGAGTTGGAAATCCTGGTTAGATATCTGTAGTTCCAGTTAGTCACAGTTCGAATTTGTGACTAATCCTTCATTTTAGTTTAAGGTATCTTTAGGGTTAGGTTAGGTTTAAATGTTAAAAGGGCTTGCCATATGTTTGTCTACATGTGCCCTACGAAAATGGATGGATTGATTGATGGATGAATGCCATGTTTTTTGATGATTTGTATGTGATCAGTTAAAAAAACCAAAAACAATTAGAATAGATGATATAATGATACTCTAAAATAGATGGGCGGACATAGATAGATAGATAGATAGATAGATAGATAGATAGATAGATAGATAGATAGATAGATAGATAGATAGATAGATAGATAGATAGATAGATAGATAGATAGATAGATAGATATTTGTTTCTGTTGTTGTTGTACACTTATTGTGGTTGTAACTGGGTCGTTCTACCTGCTGCCAGATCTGATTTGCGAATCCATTAAAACAAAAACAATGTTGTTATTTCTCAACCTGGAGAACACATACTGTATGTAAATTAGATGTGCAACATGAGCCTGTGTGTGTTGTCTGTGTGTATGTGTGTGCGCGTGTGCAGAGTGGGGTAGATGTTGCATATTTCCTCTGTGAAGGTACGGCACTTGAATGTCAAAAAAATATATATGTGCTGTCATTCCCGCTCTCTCCTTGTCCATGGCAACGCCGCGTTTGTTTGTGTGCTAGCCGCAGCAATGTCACAAGATGCCTCACAACATGTCAAAATAAGAGTCCTCACTCTTTCATCAAATGACAGACAGCAGGGGCACCGGCACTTCCTGCTACATGACATGACGTATTGTAATTCGTTATTCCGTATGTAATCTCTTCCAGCAGCCACGGGGGGAGAGAAAAAAAAATGCTCTCCTGCGAATACAAAACCAACCTGCATCTGCATTTACTCCTGTAATGGGAACTTTTAACACAACAGCCTGGTTGATTCAGTGGTGAAGACGTTTTGTTTTTATATTTTTTTTATACTTTCTTCAGGATTTCGCAATTATGGGCAAGATGTTTGGTAATTGAACACAAGGCTTCAGGCCTGCTCATCAGTCATTTGCTTTCACCCATACAGAAAAGAACCAAATAGTTCTTTTTTCCCCTCACAGTGCAGCCAGGCAGGAAAAATATTGCTTTGCAGTTAACTTTCTAATCAAATTGCATTAGCTTTTCACAGCCGGTGCCCTTACTCCATTTGCACAAACCATCACGGACCTAGATGAATTTCACAGCCAGGGTGAGGAACACTGACTCGCCCCCGCCCACACCAACACACACACACATCGCGTGACCAGACAAGCATGATCTTGCCATCGCAGAGTAAATCATTCCATCTGCAGCGTCCTTAAATGACATTTTAGAAATTTCTTAAATGGAACCATTTGACTTTCACAGGAAAGCGTCATCGAATGTTGTTTGACATGGTAAATGTGGCTGGAAACCATGACACAGAAGGCACATAAACAGGAAGGAAACGGGTGCACAGCCCTCAAAATGATTGTCAACTCAACTTGATTTGTGAACAATGTGCAGGGATGATTGGAGATGAGGCTATAACGATAGATTTGTGTATACGTTTTTAAATCAATGAATAATTGCTTTATTAATCGTGATTTCAATCTCAATCGAAATAATTGTGATTATTTCATTCCATAATCGTCAAGTCCTACAAGTTAGTCATGGTGTGGATGAAGAACCTTGTTAGCTATTGTAAAACAGATACAAAACTTGGGAGACAGTCTGTAGTGGGACAGGAAACATACATATTCCTAAAATCTAAGGGTTCTTTCAAGTTATGTCAAGCTCTTCCATGTTTGGTGTGCGTTTCGCTACACTTGAAACGGTCCAAGTCCTTTTTTCACACAAGGCTGCTTGAGTTAAAGTAGCACTAAGGAACTTTTCAACCTTAAAAAAATATTTTCATAACTCTTCTGATGAAACACCAACTTAAAACTAGTTGAATGATACCTTTCCCATGGCCTGAGGGGGTCTGTCTATTTTTTTTTTACTGGCACTAAGCAACTTTGAGGAGAATGGTCGGAACACTTCCGCACAAAAAACAACAAATGTGCTGACTGCTTCATGGCATATGTCAAAAGCTACCCCGGATAAAAGAGCTAATCATTGCTACAACATACACAGAACTCTAGTTGCTAGACATAACAGTGGGTAAAGGGATAAAGGGATAAAAGAGATCAGGCATCATAACAAGATACACAGACACACAACCTTTGTTGTTCGACACATCAGTTCTGTAAAGGATAAAAGAGCTAAACATTTTACAGCTATCCAAAAGACCAGACAAGCACTACAGACATCATTGGAGCAACTAAAGTGAAGAGGCCAGACACGCCACTGGTACGTATGAACAATTTTTTTGTTTTGTTTTTTACTCTTATGTGGACTGACTGTGCTGTTAATGGAAACACTATCTGGTGTATCAGAGCTTTGGGCAATGTTTAATCCTGATAGTGATGTTATGTGTGAGCAACACAGCACAATTACTGTAGTAGTGATCATGCCTACGCAACTGCTTTACATTGATCCTGAAACATGGCCATATTATTTAGTGCCAACATCAATCGACAATTTCCATACCTTTATTTAAAAAAAAAAAGAGGACATTGTTTCAAATTGACAGTGCAGAGAAAATATAACAAATTATGATTCAGCTATTGGTTTTGTCCGTAATGGGTCAAAAAATGGTTGAAAATGTTGATCTTTGTTTTCCAAAGTAAAAGCAGATGTAAAAGCAGACAAGGAAGGAAGGACGGACGGACGGACGGACTCTTTTTTTTTGGATATAATTATGTCGAAAATATGTACAGAATTTAAGGCAATATCCGTCCAAATTCAAATGTTACCACCTTTAACATAATCATCTTTAAAGGTTCCACTTTATGGCTGAAGCTTTTGCACCTAGCATTACTTCCAACTGCTAAATTTGTTTGGCATATGGGTCATACTTTCCACGAAAAATATCTGTCCAAACTCTACTCCTTAAGTCGATCAACGTTAGTAGTTCCACATTTCGGAGGAAGTCTTGGCAACGGGCATTAATTAGCAGAGTCTTTATATGGAAAATAATTATTGCGGTGCCGCATGCGCACGTGCTCTTCTGAAGAAAAAGTCGGAAGATATGGCCGGTGTGCTCAATTATTAATTAGCTCTGAATTATTAATATGAAAATGTCTTGATTATGATTAACGTTGAACTCACATCCTATACAGCCTAATTAGCATGAACCTTCTGTCAGCTGCCTGTAGGCACAAAACGGCTGTGTGATACTGCGACCCTGCATCTACTGTATGTGTGTGTCTGTGCATGCCAGGTGCTTAACCACACAAACACACACCACACCTCCTCTTTGGAAACAAAAGACATGGTGACATATTTCCTAGCATGCAGTCATCAGCCACAACATTAACTACAACCAAACAATCAGTCATCATACCCAATACAAGAGTGCTATCAAACACTCAACCTATCCATTATTGGGTTTTAGCTAGCAAGTGCTGTCTCACTGTACTGCTTCAAGATTTATTTTTTTTATTTAGATCCTTATCAAGTAGCGAATTAGGTATATGAAACTGAGCAAAGCTAGCTTAGCATGTTAGTTGGTAGCTTGAAATTTCTATCCTAAAATGAGCAAAAATGCTTTCAAAGTCTTTTCAAAGTTCCTAGTACCACAATCGGGCCCAATCAAAATGCCAAAAATGTTTATAAAGAAAAGAAGAGCTGGCTTATTGTGGTTCTGATCTATGTTTTTCCCATGCTTCAGCGTTGGACCTCAGAAAGGTCTAAGTGGGATACTTCCCACTTGTTTTGAATACTGCATCGTAGGTCAAAAATATAATTTTGTGACAAGTGGCAGAATCTTATAAAAAAAAAATAGGATGAGCACTTCAAATGCCTCTAGAATCCTCCATAACAAATACTTTCAGGAAGACGACAATTGATGACTAAAGTACATGACCTATCCTACTGCCCACACTGCTCTACTCACGAAACATGTTCCATTTGCGCTATTATAAGTCGAGTTTTCAGAGCAAGTGATGCCATTTGAAACGTCACGGTAAATTTGACTTGTCGATTTGGTCAACCCCTCGAAATGTCGGCCCGAACAAGCTTATTGGTGGATATTTCAAACTGAAACTCATCAAACAATCAGAGAAAGGGTTCGTTCCCACAGTACAAGACAAAATGAAAAGGTTGAGGAGATATGATGAGAAATAATGAAATAATTGCTTTCCTCTCATTTAAATGTGTGTTTTTTTTATTAGATGAGGCAAGAGGTTCATAAAGAACATTTAGCAAGTTTGGGTTTAAACCATCACGTCATCAACTTGTGGTCATGCTACTTATCGCAGCATACACAGCAAATACGCTAACCTGTTTTCAGGGTTTGGTCACAAGTCGATGATTTTCATTAACAGCAGAAACCCATATTGGGGGGGCATACTTTACAACATATTATTGCAAATAATATATGGGATTACTCTATTTCTTCTCAAGCCATTTTCAACTATTTAAACGGGTTAATAATTCATAAAACTAACGGACGATGAGGGGACATACCAATCGTAGCAATGGGGAAAAAAAGGAAATTGTCCATATTTGGACTTGGACATATGGGATTTCTACCCGACAGCATCAACATATTGCTGGGCTGCGACTTACTTAACATCCAGGCCACTTCGGTCACTTCGCAACCAACGCTAAGCTAAATATGGCCAAGCTTCCGCCGAGTTGCCATCGTCCCAGTACCCTACCCTGCACTGGGCGCCGCGAAAACCAAGCGCAGTGTCTAGGTACCTTAATTGGAATGCTACCTTTTTATTCTTAACCTTTTCTCCTTTTATTCAATTTTCTGTCTATCGACTGTATTTCCAAATAAATCTTATGTGACATCGCTATTCGACAGGGAAGCAATAACTTTCATCGTGTCACTTCTGTTGGCAAAATTTACGAATTCATAACCTTGAAGCACCTCTCCGACTCACTTATCTTGAAGATTCAGCATGTTTTTGACATCGAAATGACAAGTGGCGGCATTGGCGGCGGCGAGGGAGGGGACCAACTTGTCCATTTGAATGACTTTACAGTACTCCTCCTTGTTGAATTTCATATTCTGGCGGTTTGCACTTGTGCGTGTGTGTTGCAGATGTTGATAAAGAGAGAGAAATGTTTGAGATAAGTGTGAAAGGGGTTGAGAGGAAGGGTAGGAGGGGAACATGATGGTGGGGTGGAGGTAAGAGGGTGTGTGTGTGGGTGGGGGTACGATGTGAAAGAAGAGCACTTGTTTGAAGGGTGGTGAAGCTGGAAGGGCGATGTGTGTATGGTGTGGGGGCGGAGGGAGTTGATTTTGAAAGAAGGGATGGGGGCGTGGTTCAGCCCCCCACCCCATCCCCTCTCGAACTCTCCCCCTCCTCTCGCCGTCCATTCTCCTCTCGCTCCGCTTTCCGCTACTACCTGTTCCAGCACAACTGGCTCCACAGCCCTGAGTTTGCGAGCTACGTCCCCCCGCCCAAAAAAACTCACCTCAACTGTTTCAACGCTTTCCAGGATCACTAAAAGAACACCAAACGACATTTTCATCAACAACAACTCGCCGTGGGAACCCACCTTCTTTCTTTTGCTGACACTCGAGGACCCCACCGCGTGAGAATCGCCACCATGCACTTGTTGTCCGCCGGCTGTTTGGGCTCCCTCGTCTTCCTCCTCGGCACCATTCTACGCCAAGGTAAGACTTATTTTGACATTTGAAGACGTTAAGTGGCGCTTAGTGAATGTGTTTCCTGACTTCCGTGTGCCCCTTCCCGCTTCAGGTGGTGTTAATATCCCGTCTGTCGCGCGCGCAGGTGCCATCGAAAACTCTAGAAAACCGTTTTAGCATTTTTTTTTTTTTAAAAGTACGATTATATTTTAGCACTCGCCCCCTAAAAATGTCGTCTTTAGTGTTGTGTATATTTGCTATTACTAAATCGAATTTAAACCGCTTCAATCTAACTTTCCCCCCCTTCATTCTGTGATTTATCTGGTTTCCGGTTTGGCTTCAACAGTCCAATTACAGGAGTCAACTTTAAATTCTTGTTAAATTTAGTGATGAGCAACATATGGCCCCCTGGGCCAAACACGATAACACACGAAAGGTCTTAATGCATAATAACTAATGCAGCCACCATTTTCTATATCCTGGACTGGTCACCAGGCTATCACAAAGAGACAGACAACCATTCAAACTCGCACTCACACCATCACTGAGTGGGAAGTCAGGCAAATGATTACCATCAGTGACTTTAATCATCAACATGTGTTTTTTTTCCATAAGTGTGTATGACCCTTGGATGACTTGCATAGTGAGCATATGATTTGTTAATGCCTACCATGTCATGTGACGTTGTCTGCCATTTGCGGCTCCGGCTGAACTGTATGAGCATGAGTTCATGATTTCACCTCTGGCGCCTCTTCAGTTTCATGTGGTTCCACTCGTTTTAATGCCGCAGGATGGAGCTTCCTGCATATCCTGTCTTGGATTACTGGGATGATGATCAGAGGTTTTTGACGAGACTGTTTTTTCTAAAAGGTCAGGGGGCTTCAGTGGCGCAGATTGTAATGGGCTGGGAATGCAGTATGTGGTTATGGATGCAGGGACTGGTTTCTACAGCATCAGCTTAATGTGTTTCTTTCTAACCCAGTTCCTCGCCTGCAGGCCAACAGGTAGCATATGCTGTTTTCCTGTCCTACTGGTTGCCCATTAATAAGCAAAGGCTGCAGAAGCTCAGGGGCTGGACTCACTGTTATGACCTCAGCCTCAGTCATCACGCCATAGCAGTTTCAGTTGTAAATTAAAACCCCCGTGTAGCACCTATCACTCCGTTTATTTGAGAGGAAACGAATGAGTTTTTTGCACCTCACTGCTTCACATGGTGGAGAAGTGCACCGGGTCGAGGTCAGACTTTTACGGCCCCGCCTGCTGCTCTGTGTGTGTGTGTTTAGGAGTGATGGTGTAAACGTGTGCGCGAGTTCACACAACAGATGGTCGCCGCCTCAGTCCGTCTTGAGGTTCCTTTTGAATAATCACAGTGATGAGTGTCAAGAACTGCAAGACCTCAATTGAATAATGGATTATGAATGAGAGAACACATCGGTACATGATGGCAATAAAAATAAACTCAACTACCAGTGTTTATTGCAATTGAACAGATGAGAGCTGGGGCCATTTCAGTTTGTGTAAAGTCCTCAGGGCTGTACGAAATTTATGTAAAAAACCATTAAGCAACAATCAGACAACTGTTCATGATTATGAGCATTTGTGTGGTAAGTGTGGTTTTTTTGACTGACAGGCCTTATCAAATGCTGTGGTGGATGCTAAATGGCACACGGGCCATACGTTGCCCACCCCTGCTCTCGAGTCTTTGTGCTTAAGGCCCACATAAAAACACAAACTCAGCCCTAAATCTCTCCAGGAACAGTCTGGAAAGATGTTTTTTGTTCACTCCCTCATCTCCACCCTACCCCCAACCACACAAAACGCCCCCCCCCCCACACACTCCCTTACCGCAGAACGCACAGCCATCCTGCGCTCGGTGTCACAGCTGGTATTACTTGTCAGGCAAGTGGGGCTCTTCCACCACTAATGGACTTAGCTGAGTGGGGAGGGGTTGGTGGAGATGAGTGGCTGGTGGTGAGGGTGGGTCGGTCTCACACACCCACCCAATTTCACCTGAGATGGATCCACTCTTTCATCCCTCGCCGGGCGCCGTCCAGACATGCGCGGCAGGATGTTGTAGGCTCCTTTTTAATTGAAGGCTTCATAGCATTGTGGACAAGTTGTGTGCGGCTGTGCGTGCGTGTCCCATCTTGTCTCCTCTCCACATAAAAGCAGATGGGGCCCCTTCCTCAAATCTCACATCCTCCTTACCTCTCTAAAAGACATGAAAACTGTCTCTCTGTGGAAAATTCAGATGCAGTCCTGACAAGTCTGCCTGGACTTTGAATAATAAAAAAATGCTGCATCTGTACTTCACTTTTTGCTGTTTCTGCTCTTAAAATATTCTGTGCGTATCAGCTTGCTAGTCTGTCTGCTTGGGTGAATCAGCCAACAAATAATTGGCTCTGTGACTATATACAGGTGAACCATAAAAGTCAAACACATTCCCCTACTGAGTAGTCATTCTGTTTGTTCTGATTTCCCGAAAAACATCCCCTAAGAGTAAGAAATGGAAACCGAATGGATGTTTTCCAGGGTAAATTGATTAACCTTTAGAACACAAATATGCCTTCATTAGTCCTGCCAAATTTCTACATGTGATCAGTACAGTATTCTGATTTGGATTATTACTTTCCAGGCAATGTTTTAAGTAAAAAGATTGTTTTAGCTTTCTTAAATTTATGCAAATTTTGAAATAAGTACACTTCCTTAGCATCAATGGTGAATTAAGAATGTGTTAAAAACAGTCTTGTTGCAACCGTACATGTGCTTGTCCTATTTGAACATTTTCAACTGTGAAACAAGTTGAAACAAAGAAACAGGCACGGGATCTACACTTTTAAAAATAATGATAAAAAAGTGCCCCCAAATATATAGTAGAGTAGCCATTGTTTTAGGTTATAATTAGTGCTGTTAAAGCGTTAACTAATGAATTAATCACAAAAAAATATCGCATTAATCATTTATTAACACAGAATTTTGACTGCAGATGATCCTTAAGCTGACAGCAGATGTTTACGTTAAAGGTAGCACAGGTTGTGTTTGAGCAATAAACACAACTACATGCATTAAAGTAAAGCAAGTAAAATTCGGGTTACATCGCCAGCATAGGAACAAAACTCCGCCGTAACTTGAGGACTTCCTGTACATCGCCCACACTTCAGGATTTACCAAATGTCCTCTTTTTCCCCACACATGTCCACTTCTTTACATCCTGTCCGGACAACCAGGACTTTTATAAATGGATGAAAATGTCGTATTTTCGTTGTGCGGCAAATGGGAGGTGAAGTGCACCATGCTGCCCCGAGTGGTAGACCGCAAACTGCTCCCAAATCGATTGCGAAGGGCATAGGGAAAAAAAGAAATGCAGGGTTTTTTTTTTGTGTGTGCGCGCGTTTGTTATCTATTAAAAAAGTATTAAATTTTTTTATTTTATTTATTCAGCAGCCCACAACATTATCTCTATGGTAAAGCTTTCCACTGCAAGACCAAAGGGCACAGGGTAAATCCCTGCTTGCCCCGTAAAAAAAAATAAATAAATTAAAAAAAAAATATATATATATATACATATATATATACATATATATATATATATATATATATATATATATACATATATATATATATATATATATATATACATATATATATATATATATATATATATATATATATATATATATATATATATATATATATATATATATATATATATATATATATATATATCCATCTATCCATCACAGGAGCAAAAAAAGCTTGGGCTTACAACATGGTGAACCCACTTCATTTCATTTCTGATGTAATTCTTGTGGATGTTTTTCTCCGATTAGCTAGCTCCCATTGTTCCTCACAGCCTGTGCATGTTTGTATGTGAATGAATTGAAGGTGTACTGTGGCTTGTTTCAAGTGTCAACGGACGCGTGGCGGCTGGGTTTTTGATGGATTCCTGCTGGAAGGAATGTCAGGCATTAAGCCGAGCGCGCGCGACAGCAGCCCCATTATCTCACACGGGGAAACACAAAGCCGCCGAGATGCAAGAATGAAAGTCATTCATGGTGTGGGTTTGACGCATTGTAAATCCTTGAAACTTCCTGTGAAGTCACACGGGGAAAATAAGCAATTAATGCTAGGGTAATGTTTTTTTGTTAGTCAGGATTACAAGCAAGATACTAAATTGATTAGTGAAGAGGTTGGCTTTTGTTGCCATTAATTTATATTTTTCCACATCAGATTAGGACGCAAGTCTGCCAATTTAGTTCAAGTTCAATGGGAATGCAATGTCCGTCTTTTGAGCGACAGCCTCCAGTGTACACGACAGATGCAAATCTGTGATAGGGGTTTTTAGGCAGCATGTGCTCTCTCTCCACCCCAATCAAGAGCGGGAAATTCAAATTAAATAGTGGCAGTCTGGCAGGAGCTCAGGCCCTGTCTACACGTAGCAGGGTTTTTTTTTTTTGAAACGGAAGGTATTTTTATGTACGCTTGTGTGACGTAATGTGGAAGTGACGTCCAGAGACGAGCAGTATTTGTCTAACTACTGCCGCCTAGAGGCTTGGCATGCATGTAAATCAGCTTACAAACGCAATTCTCCGTTTGTGTGCAGACTTTTTTTTCTACACAGGGAGGGGGGGGGGAGACATACTCGTTTTTAAAATACCCGGCTATGTGTAGATGCTAGGCCTCAGTTTGATTTCCCTTTGGTGGTGTTGGTAAAATGAGTGCAGACTCCCTAGCAGAGCTGAATATCACTCTCAAGCTTATTTCACTTCTGAGGTGCCGACTGGAGCTTTACTTGAATGTAAATATGGGTATAAAATGATGGAATCGTAATGATATGCAGAGTTCTCTAGGAATCCATGTAAACGAGGCTTGCTGTAATCCTCCTAGTACAGCTCTCAAAATACACCACAGCAATATACACTGCCAGTAAAAGAATGAAGTATCGAATTACTATGCCTTTAACCATGAAGTCTAAATTAATCTTAGTATGAAAAATAATTAATAGTTCATGTGGCATTCTGAATTCCTGCTTAGTTTAATCGACTAGTCGTTACTATGTCGACGACCAAATCCGTTGGCAGCTAATTTAAGTCAACATCATCATTTTTGTTGTTTTTCTCTCATAACTGTCTCATCTCCCACTGTTCCTGGTGGTTGACTTGTCTGTGTGACGCACATGCACAATACCAGTAATCCAGGTCATCCGTGATGCAAACAGAAGCATTGTGGCTATTGTCATGGCTAACTGGTATTAGCAACAGACTCAGGAAAGATAGGGCGCATTTCCAGATGTGGGCACTTCTTTCTCTCCGCCGGCCCGTCATTGACGGCTGCCCA
The DNA here is from genome assembly GCF_051991255.1 of Vanacampus margaritifer. Taxonomy (NCBI): domain Eukaryota; kingdom Metazoa; phylum Chordata; class Actinopteri; order Syngnathiformes; family Syngnathidae; genus Vanacampus; species Vanacampus margaritifer. The sequence goes on along the minus strand of NC_135436.1, from coordinate 24,086,735 downwards.
CCTTTCGGCGAGTGCTTTTGCATTTTCGACGAGTGATTTATGATGCCTGTTTTTGGCAGCCCTACTCCTGCTTCTGTCCCATGAGCAGAATGGCTTTCATAAGGCTGTGTGGCTGTGGTTCACCTCCCTATAGGTGACGTCACTTTGTTTTCACTCAGAATCTTGCACACTCCTGTTTTTTTCCTTAATTGCCATCAATGACTTCCACGCAATCCACCACACAAGTTAATCAATTGTTACAATTGTTATTTGCTTATCTTCATCATTATGTTGATAATTTCCCCAAATAGTCTTTTCTGACAGCGTCCCTTCTTAATTGTGTTGTAATCACAGACATTTCTTGCAGACAGGCGACTGTCAGTGGCGTGCGACAGCAGTCAATTTTGAGCCATTATGGTGAGCGGTCTCACTATGTGTAAAAGACATTAACTTTTAAGAGTCCACTTGCATGAAAGCAGTAACCTTGACATAGCACATGCTCAATATCAGCACTCACTGTGGCCTTTGTGTGCAGCCCTGCAACACTCACACTCGCTGTGTTTTTTTCCCCCCACCTATCCCCAGCCAAACAGGTGGTTGGTGTGCGTGTGTGTAGTTTGTGCAGGAGTGTTTGTTTTAGTAGCCATGGAGGGCCACGCGCGTTTGTTTATGGTTCCTGTGTCGTGTATGCAGTTGTTGGAAGCAAAGCACCCTGTTGCCATCAGTCACTATGCTTCTCATCTTTCAACCTTTATTGTTTATGATTTGATTACAACGCTACCAACAATGGCAAAGACGGTTTTGGTCGTTGCTGCTGGTCACAGGCAGAATGCCGGAAAATGAGCTTCTTGCATAAAAATGCTGAACATCTTTTATGTCAGAGCAGCGAGATGTATGACTAACGTTGCCTTGAGAGAATAAAAAAAACAAAATGTTTCACAGGGAATATTTCAATGTGAAAAGGGGGCTCTTTTGTTCGCCCTCGACAGTTTTACACTCAGGATTGTCAGTAAAACAGCAGCAAGTGAATCTTAATTACACTTTGGTGATTGCCTCAACCCGCATTTAGAGCATTGCTGCAGGACACATTCACTTTTTTTTTTGCCCGTTTTAATCCTCGTTGAAATAGCCTCTTCAGGCGTCCAATTTTGCTTTAATTTGCCAGTCAGGTGAAGACGAGCTGCTTTTTTTTCTCTTTTCATCCGTTTAGAATTGGGTTGGGAATCCATGTTTGGGAACAAAATGGTTGCCTCATGCTTCACTACCTGAAAGAGTTTACCAAAGCTGTTTAGCTAAAGACAGATCTTTGATATTTGCTTGCAAATCTTGTAAAAATACATGACGTCAACATAGATATACATGAAGTAAAAATAACAACGCCTGCTATTAAACAGATTTTGGCCTTGATCTTGGCCACCTGGGAGCTGGTAAGACAGGCAGATCTACTATTTCTTGCGACATCTCTACTTCTCTACCAGCTCATCAATACGGCACTAATATTAATCGTTCTTTGTATAGGATACTCTCTCCTTCCGGTCTGTCATCAAGATGCATGTGTTGCCTGCACGCAAGCAACACACCTGCCCACTTGGAGGCCAAGGCATTCACAACAGAAGCAGCACGCCGTGTACTGTTTATCCCACACAAATGGAACAGGATTATTGATTGTGCACAAGAACGTAACACAACTCAACTGTATTTATAGCGTACTTGACAGTTTCATCAAAATTGCAAGTCAGAATGGCAGTATCAAGTATCGGTACTCTGTGTCGTGTGCTCTCAAATATAAGAACTTGCACTCGGTCTGAAAAGAGCGCTATTGGTGCAGTACCATCTGACTTCTAGCCAATCAGAAAGCCAACGGAATAGAAACATTTTAATGAATGAAAATTATATTTTACACATATATAATGATGATGATTACATATTTAGAAAAATGTTACTCAGGTAAAGAAAGGTTTTGCACAGTGAGTGAATAATTAAGCTTTGGTTGGCATTCAAAACATGTCGGGGAAAAAACCTAGATAAGCTATATAGACAAAGTTTAAATAAAAGCATGGAATTTTGTATATGGGTTTCTGTACGTGTACTGTACAATAATAATTATCTGTTTCAAATGCAAGTTGCAAACCGTGTAAGACTACGGACTCTTGCTATTTCTCTTATTTTGGCCATGGGTTCTTCTACGTTGTGCAAAAAAAATGATTTATTTGTTATCTGAGGGAGGGGACCAGGGGTGGCATTGTTTCAGAAATAAAGGCAGAGAGTTCACGCTGCCCTGCTGTAGTGCTTGCCTTCTTTATGCAGGAACTCCCCCATTCACATGCATGAAGGTAGAAGGCCTCGGTTTTTGGTGAAAGACCAAGAAATTGGGCAGGCCTTGTTTCAGAGACAAAAAAAAAGTGAGGTTGCCCCATCTTTTGTCATTGGCACAGCCCCCCTCAGCTTTCACTGGATTCTTGCGGACTCCCGCCGACTGTATTGTGACGATGCCTCTTTTCAAGCAAATGAGTGTATGATAGCGACTTCTTGCTCTCGCTTCTGTCTTTGTCATTAATATGGAACAGCACACACCCCTCTGAGAGCACACTGAGACGCCGCTGCCTGTTTCTGCACTTCATGTGCAACCTGACTTTGAGGGGGTGGTAGGGAAACAAGGGAATCACTCCTCCATATGAAATGCTGGTGGCCACACCCATCTTCTATCCGTATCTTAGTTCAAATTCTCCATTAGAGTCATTGCATTGCTTTAATGAATTATTTTAAGAGGCCTACATTAGCTGTGATGAGAAGTCAGCCACCTTGGAGAATGACTGCAGGGATGTGTTCTTTTGTTTTCTAAATGACACTTAATGAACGTCTTTTTGTCATTAAAATGTTATCTTATAGATTTAGAAATGCAAAGCTGTGTGGTGTTTGCACCAGGGGGCTTTTATTGACTCATAAAAAGAATGGCAAATCTCTGATATTCACGCATGCAAGCCCATAAAGTCCATTTAGTCCAATGGTTAAGACTATTGTATCAGACTTTTATTTGGGGTTTGTCCAGGGTTGAGGAAAGTCATTTAGGTCAACACAGCTTTTGTGCTGAAGGTGAAGCTTTCATTCAAAGCCTCTGGCCCGTAAATGAAACATGGATCCGGCCTGTTACATTCAATTCTGAAGCAGCTCCATTTGGGTTTTAAGGCTGTGTTCACATCTGCCGTATCTGTTTCAGTTAAACACATTGTTGCACAAGTGCAGTGATTCCTTTGGCCAAGTTTGAACGCGACTATCTGAATTAATTTCTACATGAATAAACTATAATGTGCATGTGAAGTGCAAATATAGTTGTTGTCCATATGGGATCGCCATCCTTACATTCTACACTATAATATCCGTGACTTTGAGTGTGTGTGGATTTAAAAGTTGTACCTGACCTGGTAAGTGATGTGGGAGTCAATGAAATAACAGTGTGTAGAGTTGGCTGTTGTGAGTACAGGTTAGCAGTTGGCCGTTAACTGGCAAACTGTTAGCCAGTTTACGTGTCCTGGGCGTCAATTGTGGTACTAGCAGCCTGTGTATTAATGTGCCTATTAGGTGTTTATTTTGTTATCGTTTGTTCAATAAAGCGATTCAATGTGCAGTGACGGACCGGTTGTGTTTATCTATGACTAGCTGGGGGGACATTACAATACGTTCTATTTAGCAGTAGTAGGCTATATTAAATTACCTTGTGTTGGCGATTAGATGTGCCGTTGTGGTACGTTAGTTTTGCAGTAGACACATTGTAATTTGTTATCTTTTTTCAGTGTTAAATGACCAACTACATGTTACAAGAGGTGTATGAGTCTGTGTGGAAAAAATGTGAACTGTGAAGCTTTGAAGCAGAGCTGTGGCTTCAGTTTTTTTTGTAACCTCATTTTCCGAGTTGTTCCCTGGTGTGCACCAAACAATGTACGTTACAGTTGACTTCACCTCAAGTGTAAACACAGCACAGACGAAAGCCAATTACGATTATATAGCAGTAAGATCGATTGGTTGGCAACCAGTTCAGGGTGTACCCCGCCTACTGCCTGAAGCCAGATGGGATAGGCTCCAGCGACCCCGCGACCCTTGTGAGGATGGATAGCAGTAAGATCCAGCACATGAGACAGAATCGCATATATCTATAATCTAGCAGACACCATTTTTGTTACACAATATGTCAAACACGCCCCAATCAGGTTGTGACTGGATGCACATGCTTTCTACTGGGAGACTTTTAGTCCGGTGAAAGTTTTTTTCTTCCAGTGACTGTATGTATTTCCACTCATCAAACTCTACGCGTGAACTCAGCCCTAGACTCTTACACACAAGCTACTACTGAGGAGGATTGCTTTTCTTTTTCATTACTTGCTAAGTTGCTACATTATGCTGCGCTTCCTTTGGCGCACCCAACAGAAGAGCCCTGTGTCAGTTGGTGACCTCGCATTCTTGCCGTTTTCAAGGCTGTGTCTTTGTTCGGAGCCGAAGTCCACCACATCGACAGCCCGAAGCCATCTTCAGTGACACGCTGCTAGGCGCAAACTTGCAGCAGACAGCAGCCCTCATTCACGGAGCCTTCTTTCACAGCGGTGCATATATCAGGGGTTGGAATTAAAAGCATTCACTTAGTGGCTAAGTGAGAATGCAGATGAAAGATAGAAAAGCAGGGCCCTGTTCAGAGTCATCAAGCTACTAGTGCTCACGGCATTTGTAGATTTGTTAAAACACACGTTTTTGGATATAGGGAAACTGTCTCCAAAATGCACCGACCTTCGTTTCTGCACTATCAGGCTTGATAACCATGATACCTCTGCTGATAGGAAGTGAATAGTTGGTGAAATAGCATACAATGTTGAAAAAAATAAATGCATCATCACGCTGATTGTCAACCACAAGGGTCTGCGTCAAGTTGTTATTTTGTCAACAAAAAAAAGAAGATGGATGTGGGGGGGGAAAAAGTTTTCTGCAGTCCACATTTCTTCCAAACTAAGCTAAAACAACATTAAATGTCATGATTTTTTGAAACCATAACATTAAAGACCAAAGTTCTCTGTTTAGTTTTTAGATGTTGCACCCTCCTGCTAACTGTATTTCTGGGGATGTGTGTTGCTGCTTTTACACAGTACAGAAATCATTAGTTGCCCCCCCTCATGTGCAACATAGACTTAAAAGTTATTTCAAAACTGCGGGGCACACACTTCCTAATGTGTGACTCCTTGGTTACTAAAGAAAAAAAATGATGAAGTGGGAAGTAATGGATTTGTGGATGAACAACATTATGGTGCATGAAGATACATTAGCAACACCAAATCCCGCAAAATGCCTGTATCTGGGCTGTGACAAAAAAAAAACAGTATTCATTTGACTTTTGTTTTGGTAACTAACTCTAACTGTGCAGTCTGTGCTTTTCACAGGGCATCCCTCAATCAGTGTCATCGTCTCAGAGGTTGAAACGATTAGTTGACAACTCCATTTGTTACTGCGTATTGAAGTTTAAAGCTTGACGCAGACAAAGCATTAAAACACGTTATTGGCATCCAATCGGCCAGTTTACAGAGGAATTTCTTCTTTTTTTCTTGGAGAGCTCAGTATTGTTCATTCGGTAGTTTTACCAATTTGACATATTATCATTGCTCTTTTTTTAATTAATCTTTATTTTGTATGTGTGAGTGTGTATTCATTAGTTCACCTAAACCGAATACTTCAGAATCCAGCTGGAGTCGTCAGGTTGTCAGGAGAACTGAGGAAGGATCAAAGAAAAGAAAGGAAAGTGAAATCCAGCACCGACCAGACATTACCTACTACCCACCGGGTTACCAACCAGAGTCTTTGACCAACCCCAGAAATTTAAATTAGGGAGACCTCATGAGACCACTTTATTGTACCCCAAAAATATATATCAATGATATCATCCATTTCGGTTCAACTTTCATCGGATTTTAGTCGACGGGAAAAAAAATATTTTTTTTGTTCAATTTGTTCCATGTAAAATCGCATCAATTGTTTAAAGCACAACAAGGCAAGAAACATGGATGTCTGGTGATGAATGTCACAGCACATTGCAGAACTCAATTACACTTCGGCGACTGCCCTGCTTCTGATACTACCTTTGAAGGAAGAAAATTGCAGCACCAACATTATTCTCAAAATAGTACATGTATATAAAAGTATAAAAAGGGAAAAACAACCTCCTTTGCAGAGGTTGTAATTCACAGCTTTTAATTTAGAACAGAGTGAGAGAGGAGTGCTGGGTGTTAAACTTCACACTCATGTTCTGGCATTGCGTCCCACCTTTTTTTTTTTTTACTGCTCTGTATTCCCACTAAAGGCAGAAAATTGGCTGGTTCTGTGTCGATGCTTTTTAAGCAGAACAAGGACACAGGTAAACAGTGGTAAGCAGTAAACCAAAGGGTGACTTTTTGTAGGCAAAAGGTACTTACTTCAGTGTCCCCAAATTAAGTTTTGATTTAAATAAGTGAAGTGGCAACTGTTTACGTGGCAATTACTCCCACAAGCAAATTTTTGGCCGGTGCTTAAGATGTTTTTTATGATAAGACGCTTTACTTTGCTGTTGAGTATTCCACAGTGTCACTGGCAGACCTCCCGGAGTAGGTGAAGAGATGCTTGTCTGGTAATTGGGAGTGATACTTAATTTGCTAATGGGATGTCTTGAAGAGGTCAAGTGGCCTTGTGTTCCCTGGAGCGAATTGTTAAGTATTATTACGAGGCATCACCCCGCTGCCATTTTAATGCAGACTTTTTATGTGGATTTATCCCCTCGGTGCAAACAAATCACTGTGTGTGATATTCCTTTGGAAGTGTTGCTTGCAGTATTACTGCCATGTCTGGATACTTTAGAGAATGAGGTCTTTGTGAAATTAACTTTTGCGGTGCATAAATTGTGCCAATTATGCTCTTTGTCATTTCCATTTTCACAAAAGGACACTTTGATTTGAACGTGCAGTGTCATACCATAACGTCGTCGTGAAAAACTGTTTCAGTGAATGTCATTTAGGGACAGTCTGGCGGAGGAAATGTCAAGATTGCCAGTCTACTAATGTTAGACGGTTTGCCATGTCACGCTCTCTCTATGAACAGAGCTCATGCAAAAGGCATAGAGCCTCAGTTATTATTTGTTATGTGAACATTTAAGACAGTTACAGCTCCCAGTGGGTTTCTGATAATGAGATCATTTTGTTAAATTTCAGCCGGGGCCATTTTCTCCGTAACACTTGAATGATTATATTCATTTTCTATCTCTTGTTGTTGTCTGCTGAAATTTTCCCACCTTGTATTATTATAGTTAACATTGTTAAAACAGATTCAGATTTTTGGTGGAGTTCATCTGTGGCTCTTGTCACATCATAAGTTTGGGAAATATAGACATTATATGAAGTGAGATGCTATGCTAGCCGTTTTGTAAGCCTTCACGGCTTATACTGTTACTTAAACCTCTTTCACAATGACAATGCAATTGCTCAAAACTACACACATTTATGTTGTTTTAATAAAATACTGTGCATACTTGTTGGAAACATTTGAACACACATCTCTACGTTGTCTTTGATAAACCTTTGGGGACCATGTGTGATTTTTGTGGCAGTCCTAGTTTGGAGTATTTCCGTTTGGAAACAGTAAAGGTGTACCTTTTTTTTTTTTAAACAAAAGTTTTTTTTCTTCTTCTGGAGCATTAGCCTGAAGGCGTCTGTGTTCGTCTGACCTTGCAGTAGAAGATTCCTCTTGAGACCTGCTGAGACAATGTAGGCTCAGTTTGCTTGAAGGCAATAATATGTGCAGAGATTTGTTTTTCTTCTCTTCAGGCCATATATTGGATATGGAAGGGAAGGTGGGGGTGGCACATTTTTTTGTATTGACAAGACAGGTTGTTGTTTTTTTTTTAGCGAAGACCGTCTGTAAAACTCATCAGCAGCTCGATCTGCAGGGCTCACGCTGTAGACAAGTCTTCAAATTGTACCGCACAGGAAAAGCAGCAGCCATGCAAGGCTGATGGTTTAAAGCACTTATCTTGATGTATGGCTTCCCTTCATGTCCTGATGGAAGAAGAAAATGTAATGGCCACTACTAATGAAATTATTATGCCTTAAAGGACCTTAGGACCCATGACGCCAGGGACATATGCTGAATTGCATCAAGTGGTTATCTCCTCCTGCCCAAACAAAAGAAGCAGACCAAAAAGCCACACTGGGGTTGTTTGTGACATTTGGATCTGTTACGCATCGTTGGAAAAAAACAAGATAACACCATTATTGACCTTGTATGGCCAAAAGACAAATGTTATGCTTAATTGGATTGAATCGCACTAAAGGAAACACATTCATGAGATCCAGGGGTTATTCGAATTGCTCCATCAACAACAACAACAAAAAAACATCCCTTTGAGATCTATTACATTTCCAATAATTCACACCAGTCCAAACTGTTGACTTAACACATTATTTTGACTATACAGGCACTGTTTTAAGTAACATTTTAACATTCTTGAAATATAAGTGACAGTTAACTAAACTACGTTAATTGTTCTAGAAACAATTAAACATCATTGACAGGGGGTGTGAATTGCCTAATACCTTGCTATCTGTATCACGATTCATGGGTCACGATTCAATTCAATACCGATTAATCCTGATAAGAATCTCTAAGTTAATCATTGCGATTTTTTTTTATTAACTCAAATTTAGAAAATACTAATCATCAGTAAACTTGTACATGTACACTGTAAGATTTGTATTAAAATGTACTTTGTGCTGTAAGCCACTGTATTTAACAAACGGGTTGCAATCTGTTTCATGTTTGATCAGCATTGAAATCAAAATTTTAAAACTTAATGTTCCATTAATATAACATTCTTCCATGCTTAAAGTGTGAACCCTAACCCTAATTAAGACATTTAGTTGAATATTTCCCATAAAAAATGGATCTTTAAAAATCCATTTTGCTGCATATTGAATCGATGCAACAATTGTGCGCTGTAATATCGTGACATATTGCCGAATCGATTTTTTTAACACCCCTAATTTTTGACAATTTTTAACTTTTAGTGGTGAGGGGGAATTAAACTTTAACTGTCACAAAAGTACAAGAGAAAATAAACCAATAATGTAAACATGAAACAAGAACAAACAGAAAATGATACATTTTCGTTGACGAGTGTACACCAGCTAACGTAGCAGTCTACATCTTCTGGTTCAGTAAAATGTGGCCGCTTGGGTCTATTTACTGCTGCAGAATATGGCCCCTCGATAGAATATAAATCCCCTCACCAAAATTAGCAAGCAATAGGCATTGATCGGAACTAGAACTACTTCCTGCTTTTGCATCTAAGAATCATGGGAAATGTAGTTACTATCCACTGCGGGTTACCACTCGCTGGTCAGGCAACGCAAGCTGAGCTTTCTAGTGGTATATTTCCAATGTTCACAGCGATAGCGATTGTAATTGCACCACCCACCCATCAGCATGTCGGCTGTCATACACTAAACCCGTCCAACGCCCCACGTTGACGACGATTGACTAGCGATTAAATTTGTTGAAATGTACCATATTGTAGCGTCCCTGTTTTTAATTTTGAAAATCTGGTCACCCTAACGAAAACACATACTCCTTGAGTTTAAATCACAGTGGCTTCCTGTGAATCGTTATCTTAACTTTAAATGTACTTTTCTATCCAGTCTTTCTTTCGGAAAAAAAGTATGGCAGAAAGCCACAAAATCAAAAAGCAAAACACTCAGGAGTTAACGTTTTTATTTCAGTGGAAATCAGGTCTAGGAGTGAGGAGTGCTGATATGCGGATAACGCATAGTATGAAAGACATTTAACATATTTAACTCTTACTTTTTATGAGCTTTAACTAGTCAAAGGAAATCAGGTTAGTGGTTTGATCAAAGAGGTAAGCCTCCGCTCCACTGGCAGATGTGTAATGCGGAAAACCTACAGATTGTAGTCTGAAAGCATGTACATAATCCTTTGTGTGCATTTTCTGCATTCCACATATCCCTCACTAAGAGAGTGAATCAGAACGCACTTTGGAAGCGTCATGCCCTCTTAATATCAACCAGACTGACGAGCTTATTGGCATGGTAAGCACGGCCCACTCTGGTCCTCAGCAAGAAGGGTCAGAAGGTCTGCTGTTGCCTTATGAGTGCATTGCAACATGCAGCACATCAACTTGCCCTAATGTGAAAGTATCGGCTTCGGAACGAGAATCAGCAGCACAAAAACCATCTGCTGAGCGAATGGTAATGCCTCTTAATAGTTTGTGCTGTTTACAGACTAACAAGGCGGAAAGCACAGTCGACGCAGTGCATGGAAATCAGGCATTAATAAAGCGAGCGTACATACATTAGACAAGAAGTCTACAAACCCCAGGCCTATTCCAATGCCAGGGTTTGATGATAAAAAAAAAACATTTCAAAACTCTTGCCACTATTAACACATTCACTGCCAAAGACGGCTATAGACGTCAAAGATCAATTTTTACCAGGCTGGCAGTGAATGAGTTAATGTGACTTATAACCTGTACAACTGAAAAGACAACTGAGATAATGTGGTTGCACAAGTGCACATATTCTTTTATACATATTTGGGGATGTTATATTTTGAATTAACCCATCACATTCAAAGGTCACAAAAAAAAAAAAAAAATAATCTTAGTAGACATATTTGTTTTAAATTCTAACAAAGTTCAGGGACCTCACAGAATCATTAGCATGTCATCAAAAATTAAATAAAAAAACTTAACAAGTACATAGCCCCCTATTGTTTCCTGCAGTAAGTTTTCCAAAATTTCACAATATCTGAAATAATAAATTTTTGCTTGGTTTTAATTTCAAACAAAAACAGAAGGTGTGGACTGCAGAGAGGTCCCAGGGTCAACAGCATCTCTTAGAAAGTTAACTGAAAATTTAAATAATTATTATTATTATATATAATTATTATTGTACTGAATAGCTAAAATCTAATGAGGCTCTTTTAAAAGCAGTAAAGGGCTGCTTGGTTGTTTACTCATGGAAACAAGTGATAGGCTGCGGGCCTCGTTGGTAGACCTCATTTACATTCTGCAGCAGTTTGGTCACCTGCAAAATATAGTCATAGCGATAATGGAACATATAAGCGACCAGTCAAGTCTTTCCGGAGAGAGACTTTAATCTGTTCCCGCCAGCTTGGCTAATGTTGAAAAAAATAATATGATTCATCGCATTGCTTCCCGGTCGCAAGGATGCCTTTTGTCTGCTGCGTATTGACTTTTCACTCTGCTCGTCATGCGTCTTACTGGCGGCCCCACTTAGAGGTTATCCGTTTTGTTTTGTTTACCTCCAATTTGGTTGACGTTTCGGTGAGGATATGAGCCTGAAGAAAATAGGATGACAAACTAATCTATTGCTAATGGAGTTCGGGTAAGGTGGCACAGTTAACCTAACACTCAAAGTTTTAATTTAAAAAAGAAGAAGAAGAATGACTTGAAGTGAAACTTTTACTGTTGAATAATGTCAGTGAATAAAAAGATACACCAGGTATGACTGTTCAAAGCAATAAGATTAGGTAGTGTTTTGTTGTTTTGCTCTACATTGGTTAGCTTCTTTTTACACTCGGAATGAGAATATAAATCGGTCATCCGGGAGGGACTCAGTGTCGAGCCGCTACTCCTCCGCGTTGAGTGGAACCAGTTGAGGTGGCTCGGGCATCTGGTTCGGATGCCTCCTGGACGCCTCTCTGGAGAGGTGTTCCGAGCATGTCCCACCGGCGGGAGGCCTCGGGGACTACCCAGGACACGCTGGAGAGACGATGTCTCTCGGCTGGCCTGGGAACGCCTTGGGATCCCGTCGGAGGAGCTGGTTGAAGTGGCTGGGGAGAGTGAAGTCTGGGCTTCCCTGCTAAAGCTGCTGCCCCCGCGACCCGACCCCGGATAAGCGGTAGATGATGATGATGCTCAACCAGACAAAAAGCTGTTAAATCTTAAATAATTTGAAACTGAGAGCCATTACTGATGCAACAAATAAAATGACGAGCTGCCTATGCACTTTAACCCATTAAGGCGTAAAGTGCCCGACAAAACATGCCTCTAAAACCTATGGGTGACTTTAGACTGACCCCCAAAAACCTGAAGTTTCTTTGGAAATTCAACAATATTGTCAATGCCTACTAAATAATTCAACACTGGAGCGCAGTTGTGATACCTTTGGGGAATCCAGTGGGAATTATTCGCCGTCAAAATTTTCAACATGCTCATTATCTACAAACATATTTCTTAACAGTATGTCACTGTCGACTCATTACACTGATTCGAATTTCCCCCGTGTCGTCGTCAATCGTGTCATTTATTTCATAACTCCCGCAAATCTGCGTCAGCCATAATTGCTCGAATAAAATTCCAGGGCATGCTACAAGGCCCACGTCACCCGCTCTTGTATATTCTGATGCATTTCATCGGCTAAGAGACTAGGAATCGGTCAAAACAACAAAATGACGTATCCGCTCTCACGGCTTTATAGGAAGAAGAGCGCTGGAGCGCTCCCGGCTTTAATGGTAGAAACGCGGCCATGCGCTTCCGGCCTTAATGGGTTAATAGGCATAAATGAATATTCTCACAGTTGCCTTCATGGCTGACCAGTTCCCTGTCCAACAAAGCATTACGGTGATCCATTTTTAACAAGTAAGCTTACTGAAGTGTATCTAGACCAACTATTTACACTCATTATTGTACATAGACTTTCAATCTTGAGGTGGCACACCTTGTATGCGGAGGTAAAGGGATATATTAATTGTAGTTCAACAGAATGTACTAAAGTTCAGTCATACAGCCAAATGGACAAGTTTGCATAATATTTTGTATATTTTAACACACATCTCGATGGGAAAGTCTAGCAGACTGATTTATGATGAAATCCATTTCAGGCTTGAAGATGAATAGATTTCATTGATTAGCTGTTTTGAGGCTTTCTTCCGCTTTGTGTCATTATGGCACAAGTGGAGCCTTTAAGGTGATAAGCAAAAGTGATTGGGAGTGATGATCAATATACAGTCATGACAAGGAGTCAGCCCTGCTTCATTTGAGCCGGTGCCCCCCTGAGCAAATGCGATACTTCTACTACTAAAGAGACCGGTTTTACTGCAATTTAAAACCCTACTTGAGTTGATTACGCCTCCCTGTGATTTCAGGCTGTAGTTTTAATTACCCTGACTAAACGATATACTTTGTAAACAAGTCCAGCCTTGCCTTCTTTTCTCACTGCACTTCTACCTCTATTCTCCACTGCTGGTTCAAGACGTATTGCAAGCAAAATCTTATAGATCCGCTCAAATCCCCGCAATATGTGGAAGGAACGATGAGCCGGGCTGCCAAATGATGTTTTCAACTCTATTGCCTTTCCTCGTACACGCCAGTGGCAAAAACCAAGGTTTCAGTGCGGAATGCTGAAATGTATCAAGTCTCGTGTGGATTTTATCTGTGCCCCTCAGTTAAGAATGGCCAGAGAAAAGTCTTTTAAACCTAAGCTATTGTTGAACTTCGGTAACCAAATGCGACTCCACCAGCGGTTTCAGAAACTGCAGGAAGAATTAATGAACAAAAAGCAGCAAGGCAACAATAAAGCTTGCAGGATACAGCAAGGGAAATTGAATGGCTTTCAGCAGGTGGATAAATTTCATAAATTGTGTTCAGCTTCTTTTATAGGAGAGTTATAAACCTCACATTGTTGCCTACTGCCCACAAGCAACGCACGGTTATTTTTAATAGGCATCTTTTGATCGCTGCTTTTAGGTAATGAACTGAGAGATTATAGAGCAAGGGTGGGGAACCTTTATCCTATCAGGGGCCGGTTCAGTATTTTTAAAGCCCATTGAGGGCTGTAGTAAAGTTATTAGAAAAAAAAAATGCAATGATGTGAGCATTTGTTGGTTAAATGTTTTGGCCGTCTTATAATGGTTCCTCTAAGGTTTCTTAAAATTGATTTGTTACTCCGTCTTTACATCAGGACCAAATAAATCAGCACTTTAATGGTTTTCTCATACACTAAAACTCCCCAACTTTTTCCCTCGAGTTCATCCTGGTAATAATGCATGTCTGATCACACACCCCTAAAAATTGGCTCTATAGAACTCCAGCCCAGAATTTTTGGAAGCCAGTTTCACTTCTATCAGTAAACCCACGCTTGGAAAACATTCATGACATGCAGTTAGCCATTTTGATTGAAAGCCAAATTTATTTTAGCTACTATCAGAGATCGTTCCAAAAAAAAAAAAACTTTTCCGAGAGAATTTGAACCACAGATTGGTGGCGGTAAATTGTGAAGCATTTGACTTTTGACCAGCACGTGGGCAACTGAATACGATGACTCGCCATAAACCACAAAACTAATAATAATTCAGCTCTATAAGGTCAGAGCTTGAACCCAACGTCTGGTGTCCAACCCTGAAAAGATTCATAGACACACTCTAAATAGAAGTAGCGTATAGATGCAGTAATCCTGTTCCTGTTGCCCCAATTTTGATAGATCGTGGTTCAGTTTCATAGGATCAAATTGCGGTCCATGTCGCCATTTATCATGTACTAATAGGGAAGTAACGATAACAGCAATATCGTGATATCGCGATATTAAAACTGCCACAATATATCGTCGTCGTCATGTCACGATATTAAAAGCAGCACATCTGTTATAAAAAAAAAAAAAAAAGTCAGGTTGATTTCCATTTGTGAAGTCCTAGCACCCTCTAGTGGCTAGTTTTTTTGTGCAGTTTAATTTTCACAAGACATGTTGTGGCCCTCCTATGTTTAAAATCCACGCTAATGGTCAGATGAAGGGGAACGTAATATGCTTGTGAACCGAGTTAATATGTGGAGAAACTCAATGTGTGCTTGCATTAGCAAGTAAGTGCCTCGATTAAGTGTTATTAGAGATTGTAGGTTGTTTATATGCATTGCTGTAATGTACAAAAGCACAATTTTGTGTGTGTGTGTGTGTTGGGGGGGGGGGGTATGAGCTCATTTTTTACAATATTGTGACACTTTTTTTGTATCGCC